>NC_053025.1:255849015-255995801 GCF_003073215.2 Triticum urartu
CTCTCTTATTTTGACATCGGAAAATTATTGAAGATGAAATAAATAAATCAAATGATCCTCTTTTCAAATTCGAGAAAACTCTCAAATATGAAAATAACGAAATCTCCAACTCTCTCCGAAGGTCCTTGAGTTGCGTGAAATTTCTAGGATCGACCAAAAGCAAGAAAATAAGATAGGCATGATGATCTAATATTCCAAATTGAAAATAAATTCAAAAGAACTTTGAATTTAATTCTTTGAAACTCCCAACTCATATTTCATATAATTTGAAGAAGTCATTTTATCTTCTCTCGTGAAAATCATTGAGTCGCATAAAGTTTCAGAATTGGAATATTTCCAAATGAAATTCAATTGTTTTTCAAACACCCTTTTCATTTTTAAATGGAAGAAGTCATGTCATCTTCTCTCTAGGGTTTTGTGTTTGAAAGAATTTGAATTCATGGAGATCAGAAAGCAAATATGAAAGTTTGGGAAAGTCCTTTTATTCCCTCTCATTTAACTTTCAAAAAGAATTCGAATTTCACTCAATTTCACGCAATCAATCAAACAATCAATCAAATCTATCTATTTGTTTATAACATTCCAAAATTTAGAATTTTGGGATGTTACAAGTAAGCTTGAACAGTGTTGTTGCCTTGTTGAAATTGTTCAAATTTGTGAAGCAATTCACGACGATACTAAGGAGGGAAAAATTGTTGTCTCATTTCATATTTCAAATCTTTCCAAGTTGTGGGTTGTTTATCAATGCTTTTCTTACAATGCACACTCCACCAAACAGAAGCAAAACCAATAAATGCTCTAGTGGTAGCTCGTACTCTCTCAAGTTCAGAAAAATCAAGGTGAGTAAAAAAATGTTCTACTTCAAGCTCCCAAGCTAGATAAATAGCAGGATTAAATCTACCCTCAAATGATGGTAAAGAGATAACCTAACCATATGCTTGTGTGTGTTGTCCCGGCTCTCGTGATGGTGAAGATGTATCCGTCATCCAAGAACTTTTATCTTCGGACCCTGTCATGATTAGTAGAAACAACAAAACAAAATTCAAGAATAATGTTCTTATGAACTACTAGGGTGTGGTGGTAAAGCGCTCACAGTAAAGGAAATATCAATATCTTACAAGTTCTTACCAAGCAGTAGGTGGTGACAAGCAACCAGTGGTGTCAAATAACTCCGAAGATTGTGTAAAGAGATTGCCAGGGGAATGTACGTATACATGGTGTAGAAATATGTGGAGCTGGGTTGGCTATATATGGTAGCAAAAGATTAGCAATAATCAATTCAGAGATGCAATGTTGAATAAACGCGCAACGACGATATTGTGTTGGTCCTAGACTAGACCGAACTAGAGACGCGAGCCTAGAACACTAATGAGGCCACGTCGTAGCACAACTAGCATCAATAAAGGATATGAAATAGCTCTGGACAGCAAGATATAAGTAAGATCACAATAGCAGTAAAGATAATGATGTGAAACAACAGCCAAGCAGGATATATCAACAACTTTCTCTCCAACTTTTTTCTAGAAAAGTTTGTGCCAATTTTTTTATAATCTTTTTCAAGAATGATACTGACTCGAGCTTTCAAACGCAAACAGAATCACTCAATTTCGAGTTGATATGAGGAGTCAAAAAATTTGAAAACTGGCGTGAAAAACTGGAATAAGTTGTGTTCGTGCACTTCGGAGAGAAAAAAGACCTATTTAGAAGCCGATTTTGAGGTGCCAAATATTGAAGAAGCTTCTTCAACTATTTAGATGCGGTTCGTCGCTAGCTTTCATTTGAGTACTTGCAGAGCCAAAACGGACTTCGTATGAAGAAGTTATGCATATTTTACTGAACAGTGCACAAAACAGATTCCAATCAGAATTCAACTACGAGATTGAGTCTAGATATATCTGAATTTTGTTTTTTTCTCTCTCTCTTTTTCCTCACACTTTTTTTTATTTTTCTTTCTTTTTTTCTCTGACTTTTTTTTACTTTTTTCTCTTGTTTTTTCTCTCTCTTTTTTCTATCTCCCCCTCTTTCGAAAACAAACTAGATAAGATGCAGATTGGATCAAGCGAACATGTGAACGATCTCAACTATGATTATGACAATGAACGGTGGGTAGCATGTGGTGGAAATTGATGGATGGGTGGTGGACAGCGGAAGGGATAACGATGCAGTGGCGGCGTGACTAATGTGAATAGAACTCGAAACTCTAAACGAACTAGACACTAAGACCAGCAAGTCGACACGACGATGCAACCGATAATTCAACTATGCAAGCAATGAGAAGAAAATTGCAAAGGCTCAGACTGGCTTGGATAAAGGATGAATAGATCTAACTTTTTTGTGGCTTTTTCTTGGACAATAGGTAAGAAAATAAATCTAATCTAGGAAAAACACTAAAATTCTCACCGAGCAACCTGAAAACTAATACCACTTGGTGGAGGCCGGGGTCCCGATCTTTTGATGAGATGATAACTATCGATTTGGTGGAGTCAACTTTGACGATCCGACTACAAACATGCACGACATTGCGCCTTAGCAATCGCTAAACCAATCTACCGAGGTTACTGACGATGCTTGAAGCACGATCGGCCAAACCACGAAGGTCTATTCCTGCACGCAATCGAAGAACAAGCAAGAATATGATAATGCAATATGAATATTGCGAATATAGATCAAGGAAGGGAGTTGCTGATTGACATACACGGCAGTGACTGCGGACACCACTCGTCGTCACGGACCCTCGTCGACAAGGTGTTCCGCAATGGGGTTCTATTGGCCTACAGCACTCAACGACGCGGCCGAGCTGGTGAAGTCATGTGAAGCTTGCCAATTCCACGCCAAGCAAATCCGTCAGCCTGCTCAGGGCCCCCAAACCATCCCACTCGCATGGCCATTTGCGGTCTGGGGGCTGGACATCCTAGGCCCGTTCCCCCGGGCACCAGGGGGCTACGGCTATCTCTACGTCGCCATCGACAAGTTCACCAAGTGGGCGGAAGTGGAAGCCGTCCGTACCATTCCAGCCGGCTCCGTTGTCAAGTTCATCAAGGGCCTCATGAGCTGCTTCGGGGTCCCCAACTGCATCATCACAGATAATGGCTCGCAGTTTACTAGCAACCTCTTCAAAACCTACTGTGCTAACCTTGGAACGCAGATCTGCTACGCTTCGGTGGCCCACACCAGGAGTAACGGTCAGGCCGAGCACGCTAACGCGGAGGTCCTGAGGGGCCTCAAGACCAGGACCTTCAAGAAGAAGCTGGAGGCCTGCGGCAGGGGTTGACACGACGAGCTCCAGTCCATGTTGTGGTCCATCCGAACCCCCACCACCAGGCCAACGGGTGAGACTCCATTCTTCCTCGTCTATGGAGCTAAAGCAGTCCTTCCTCACAAGGTCAAGCATCGCTCCGCATGGGTTCTAGCGTTCGACGACACGTAGCAGGATGCCATGCGGGGGATGGATCTCGTGCTGGGGGAGGAATGCCGTCATGAAGCCGCGTTGAGGGAGACAAGGTACCAACAAGCGCTGCGGCGATACCACTGCCGCAACATCCGCTCCAGGACGCTTGAGGTGGGCGACCTCGTCCTGAGGCGGATCCTCTCCAGAGAAGGGTTGCACAAGCTTTCGCCCATGTGGGAGGGCCCGTTCAGGGTACTCCATGTCTCCAGGCCGGGTGCAGCGCGCCTGGAGAAGCAGGACGGGATACCCATCCAGAATGCCTGGAACATCCAGCACCTCCAGAAGTTCTATCCATGAAGCAAGGCCCAGAGCCTGAGAAGCAAGGCCTAGAGCCTGAGAAGAAAGGCCTAGAGCCTGTGAAGAAGGCCCGGTGCCTGTGAAGAATCGTCGCCCGTGACACTCTCACGTAATAATGAGTGGGGCTGTACATGCCCCGGAGTCTCAGGAGCGCCGGCCTCAGGCCCTGGGGCTCCCTCCCACGCCTAGTGGACAACACTTAGCTCCGCGCTGGTAAGAAGACTTGAAGACTAGATTAGGTGCCGGACGCGGCTTTTCATTTGCTTTCCGTAGTTGACTCGCTTTTCCTTAATCAAAGTTTGCCTTTGGCGTTCCTTGCCGATTTGATTCCCTCGCCTCTCACTGCACTTTTTTCTAGCTCGAATTTGCTCGTGTTCTCTCTCTCGCATGCCTCACGAGGGGGCTAGGCAGGTGCCCTCGCGAGCATTTTTTCTCCTTTCTGCCTTCTCATGAGCCACCCTCTTTCGAGCCCAAAGCTAGCGCACCTCTCCTAGTCCGTGCCCCTCGGGTACCGCGATACAAAGCGCCAGGTCAGGGCCAGGATGAACGTCAAATCTTTTAACGCACTTCCCAATGAGTTTTTCGCAGTTCCTGAGCGAATGCATGCCACCAAGGCAAGATGGATGTGAGGAAATAAACGCTTCACGAGGAAGAGGACGTCCGGAATATACCAGGTTAAGTTATCTTTGCGCAAAATAATGGCACAGCATGAGAACAACATGCATGCTGATATGACCAAGGAACCATAGTTCGATACACGCCCCCTGGGCCCATGCTGGTTTCATTCTTGATGCAGGAAAAGAGCAAAACAAAAGTAGTGTTGCGGCGATCCGCGAAGACAGGCACCTAGCACTACGCCGAGCCTAGCCTGATCCTTCCTCACGCTTCACAGAGGTGCGGCGACGAGACGACCCATTGCCGCCTTCAAAATGGGCGTGGCGGCGCGGCGGCTGGTCATAGTCGCCGCTCCTGGAGCTGTTGCCGGAAGAAGAGCTGTCGTAGCTGGACGAGACACGGTCACCGCCGAGGGCAGGCTCGCCCTCGTCCTCGTCGCGACCATCCCCAAGGCCGAGTACCTTCTCACCGTCGTTCGCCTCGAGGCAGCACCCGGCACGACGACCTTCTTCCCCAAACACCCTCACATAAAGGGTCGATCCACCATCGTACCTGAAGTGGAGGGTGCACCGCCTGCCCAGGCCGCGCGCGCGGGCGAATGTCTGCCAGCCGCGGGCCAGGGCTATGTTGCCCGCGGCAGAAGTCTTGACCGCAACCCAAGATGCCTTGCTGCAGCAGCCATCCGCCTGCAGTCAGGGTCCGCCTGGACCAGAGGCTGGCAGTTTGCCGGCGAAGAAGCACGGAAGTTGGAGCCAGTTGCTGACCGGGTTCTCCAACCAGAAGACGAACTCTGGCAACACCTCCGCCGTGTGGAAGCGCGGACGAGGAGGCCGCGCCACCATGGCACGCCTTCCCTCATCAACTGGACCACCATGGCTGGGATAACCCACTCCGCGTGCCGTGGCGCCGTCTCGACAATGGGCCACGGCGGGGGTCGCGGCATGCTTGCGCGGGCGGCCGCGGCCGCGCTTGGGTGCCGGGGAGCCGGGTCCCTCGCGAGGGGCCTTCCCCTTCTCGGTGGCGGAGAACTTCCTTCGTGGTGCCATGGGTGTCGCTGCAAGTGATGGAGCGAGGAGGAAGGAGCAAGAAAGCAAGGAAGAGATGGGCAACGGGGGCTCCGCCCCTCCCCATTTATAGCAAGAGAAGGCCAACCGGCGTCTCCCACGATCGCAGGTAATGACGGTTTTCCTTGCATGTCGTAGGGACTTGTCAAGTCATGCAGTTGCTGAGGCTGCATGGGGAAGCGGAGACGCCCACGTCCAATCCACCGCCACGCATCAACCGAGGTCGCAGGCTTTGGGGGCCCGCGGTGCTCCGAACTTGACCCTTGGCTTCGCCGCGAAGCCAAGCCCGAGCGCAGCTTGGGCCCGGGGGCTACTGTCGGCGTTTTGGGAACGGGGGTCCCCAGACTTGCCTGCCTGCGGCCCATGACGTGGCTAAGCCAGTAGGCCGTACGACCCATCTTCATCAACAAGGCATCCAAGACCCTCGCGAGGGTCCAAGCCTCGCGAGGGAGATGATGCAAGACCTCCTCTAGAGTAGCCTAGCCAGGCAGGCTCACGAGGAGCGGAGATATCAAGGCAGGGCAAACCTCACGAGGCCCTCGTGATGTGAGCCATGATGCACGACACCAGGCGGTCGCCAAGCGGGCGCCAGCACGCGCAGCGTCCTTGTTTCCTCTTTGGTGCTAAGGAGGCTAGCGCAAACGAAGAGTACCGAGGCATCAGACGAAGAGTACCACCAGAGCTTTTCACAGGCGAAGACCACTTTTGTCAGGATAGCTTGTACTAGTTGTCCCCCTTCAAATTGGCTCTCCGTTGTTGGCTCCCTTACCGCTCGATATTTGGAAAGAGGACCAGGGCCTATATAAGCAGAGCTAGCCACTATAGTAGAGGCATCTCATCTTAGCTCGATCTAACCCGATCGAGAGCCTACTCACAAGAACACCTTAACCTCAGGAGGCTCTTCTTCCCTTGTACTGTTCATCATCGGCCCTAGAGGCAATCCACCACCACCACACTAGAGTAGGGTATTAAACCACAATGGTGGCCTGAACCAGTATAAACCTCATGTCTTTCTGTGTTGCGAGTTCATCGAGTTCGTTCGCGAGATCTTAGCGAGCTAGGGCGTACATCGGTAGCAAGGAAAGACTTCGCGCGCACCCCAGTGTTCGAACCTTAAGCGTTTGCCGGAACCCCACATCCGACAATGGCGGATATATGTTGCAGGTGGACTCGGATTGGCATGATGGTGGCGGATATGTGGTGGCGTATATGGACTCGGATTGGTGGTGAATATGGCAACGATGATGAAGTAGGTGTGGTGGTGGTATATAGCAGCAGCGATGATGATGATGCGGTGGTGATATATGGCAGCGGCGACGTGACAACCTGTGACTAGAACTCGAAACTCTAAAGGACTAGACGCTAAGACCAGCAACTTGACACGACGATGCAACCACAAATTCAACAAAGCAAATACAGAAAAGATTATGCAAAGGCTCATATTGGTTCGGATAGGATGAACTAACCCTAATTTTTTTGGCTTTTTGTGGACTATAGATATGAAGAACAGACTCGATCTAAACTACGAAAAACTGTAAAATCTCACCGAGCAACCTGGAAATCTAATACAACTTGATAGAGGCAAACGTGTCCCGTCTTTCGATGTATGATGAGGACATCAATACCATTGTTACACCCACAGCCCCTACTATTATACATATTGGACCAATTACTAGAGCTCGCGCACGCCAATTGAATTATCAGGTACTTTCATTTCTTGGTAACGATTCTAATGTTCATGAGAATACGATGCTTCCTAAATTGGATACATTTGTTTTTCTTACAAATGAAGGGCCTAGCTTGGACAAGAATGATGAACCTTGGAGCAAGTTCAATCATGGAGATGATGGCATGCGCAAGGGGATAAAGAACGGAGTTACAAGTGATGATTTCAGGACTTTGAAGCCACCATAAGGAGTCCATGAAGCCTTGGACGAAATATACAAGATGCCACTTCATAAATTTCATCCAGAGGCTATTTTAGGTGCTGCGTCACCATATTATTGGGCCAGGCCCATGTATTTTTGAAATACTTAAGTATAGGCTGTTTTTAGAGTCCGTATGGGTGGGGAAACTAGAGTTAGGGTTGGTCTCGGACCCCTCCTCCAAGGGCCACGAAATCCCCCATCTTCCTCCATACATACAGCCCTTAGGGCGTCATTTAGACTTTAGGTTTCGTTTAGATTAAAAGTTCACCATAGCTGCAACTTCACGTACTTCGTTTGTGTCCAACGACCAAACCAAGACGTCACAGAACCCCACCTTTGATAAATAAAGCTTTCCTCTTATATTCGCAATATCTAGATTGCAATCTTAGTTTCTTGCTTGTTCTTCGTTTGCCTGCAGGAAATAGACCTTCGTGGTCAGGTTGATCGTGCTCCGGCGTGGTCAATAACCTCTCGGAGTTGGTTTAGCGATTGCTAAGTGAAAGTGCAACTATCCCTAGGTGGTTTTGGTAATTCATAACAACATATAGCTCATTGAGCTAATGCTATTCCAAGATGATTATTTTAGGAAAGCTCAATGATTGGCATGGCATGGATGGTGAAATTGGAACCCTCAAAATGCTAAGGACAAAGGATTGGCGCAAGCTCAAAAGCTCAAGACTCTTCATTTTATATTTTAGTGATCCAAGATCACATTGAGTCTTTAGGAAAAGCCAATACTATCAAGGAGGGATGAGGTGTTGCTTAATGAGCCTCTTGCTTCATGTGCTTAGTGATATGCTCCAAAACCCTCAACTACTTTCCCATATCCACATATGACCTAAACCCTAAGCCAAACTCACCGAGATTACATTATGCCCAAACCCTAACCCTAGCAATTCAGTTCTACCGATAGGGATCTCGGTCTCATCGAGATGGGATTGTAATCTCTCTGTTTCCTTTTCGTAACTTTTCGGTCTCACCGAAAGAGCGGATCGGTCCCACCGAGATTGCAATGTAAATTAAGTGTTTCCTTTTTGTAACTTTTCGGTCTCACCGAAAGAGCAAATCGGTCCCACCGAGTTTGCCTGACCAACTCTCTGGTTAGCTAATTACCAAAATCGGTCTCACCGAGTTTGTGTAATCGGTCTCACCGAGATTACATTATGCCCAAACCCTAACCATATCGGTCCTACCGAGTTGCATGTCAGTCCCACCGAAAATCTCTAACGGTCACTAGGTTTACCTTTTCGGTCCGACCGAGTTTGTTGATTCGGTCCCACCGAGATTGGAAAACTGTGTGTAACGGTTGGATTTTGTGTGGAGGCTATATATACCCCTCCACCTCCTCTTCATTCATGTAGAGAGCCATCAGAGCACATACACAATTCCAACTCATATGTTCTGAGAGAGAACCACCTACTCATGTGTTAAGACCAAGATATTCCATTCCTACCATATGAATCTTGATCTCTAGCCTTCCCCAAGTTGCTTTCCACTCAAATCTTCTTTCCACAAAATCCAAATCCTATCAGAGAGAGTTGAGTGTTGGGGAGACTATCATTTGAAGCACAAGAGCAAGGAGTTCATTACCTACACACCATTTGTTACTTCTTGGAGAGTGGTGTCTCCTAGATTGGCTAGGTGTCACTTGGGAGCCTCCGACAAGATTGTGGAGTTGAACCAAGGAGTTTGTAAGGGCAAGGAGATCGCCTACTTCGTGAAGATCTACCGCTAGTGAGGCAAGTCCTTCGTGGGCGATGGCCATGGTGGGATAGACAAGGTTGCTACTTCGTGGACCCTTTGTGGGTGGTTGCTTCTTCGTGGACCCTTCGTGGGTGAAGCCCTCCGTGGACTCGCGCAACCGTTACCCTTTGTGGGTGGAGCCCTCCGTGGACTCGCGCAACCGTTACCCTTCGTGGGTTGAAGTCTCCATCAACGTGGATGTAGGATAGCACCACCTATCCGAACCACGGGAAAAACATCCGTGTCTCCAATTGCGTTTGAATTCTCCAAACCCTTCCCTTTACATTCTTGCAAGTTGCATGCTTTACTTTCCGCTGCCAATATACTCTTTTCATGCTTGCTTGAATTGTGTGATGATTGCTTGACTTGTCCTACAATAGCTAAAATCTGCCAAGAACTAAAATTGGGAAAAGGTTAAGTTTTTATTTGGTCAAGTAGTCTAATCACCCCCCCTCTAGACATACTTTCGATCCTACAAGTGGTATCAGAGCTTTGGTCTCCATTTGCTTTGATCTCCATAGCTTTTGGTGGTCACAGCCTTCGTTTCACAACCTAGGAGAGTATGGCGTCTAGCGAGGTAAATTATCACCGTAGAGGTCCTTACTTTGATGGTACTAATTTTGCTAGTTGGAAGCATAAAATGAAAATGCATATTCTTGGACATAACCCCGCCGTTTGGGCTATTATGTGTGTTGGTTTGCAAGGTGACTTCTTTGATGGGAAAGAACCAAACCATGAAGCTACCGCGGATGAGTTGAAGATGTTGCAATACAATGCTCAAGCTTGTGATATTCTCTTCAACGGATTGTGCCCCGAAGAATTCAACAAAATCAGCCGTCTTGAGAATGCAAAGGAAATTTGGGACACTTTGATTGATATGCACGAAGGTACCGACTCCGTCAAGGAATCCAAGTTGGATGTGCTTCAAAGTCAACTTGACAAGTTCAAAATGAAGGATGGTGAAGGTGTCGCTGAAATGTACTGTAGGCTTGCTCTCATCACAAATGAGATTGCCGGCTTAAGAAGTGAAGAGATGACCGATAGATTCATCATCAAGAAGATTCTAAGAGCCTTGGATGGAAAATATGATACCGTGTGCACATTGATCCAAATGATGCCCAATTACAAAGATCTCAAGCCAACGGAGGTGATTGGAAGAATTGTTGCTCATGAGATGTCACTTAAGGATAAAGAGGAACTTCACAACAAATCAAGTGGTGCCTACAAAGCCTCATGTGAAGCCCCTACATCATCAAGTGAGAAACAAAACTTCAATGAAGAATTGAGCTTAATGGTGAATAACTTCAACAAGTTCTACAAGAGTAGAAGCAAAGATAGAAGCTTCAAGTCAAGGTCCTACAATGACAAAAGATCTTCTAGTCGAGAGCGAAACTGGTATAGTTGTGGAAGACCCGGACACTATTCCAATGAGTGTACGGCTCCCTACAAGAGAAGAGAAGATTCTCCAAAAAGAAGAAGCAAAGAATCACCACCAAGAGAGAGAAGGAGTAGAGATGATCGTTATGAACGAAGATACTCACGGAGAAGCAAGGATTCGGAAAGGAAGGAAAAATCATCAAGGAGCTACACAAAACGAAGACATCAAGCTCATGTTGGTGAATGGGTATCCAGCTCCGACTCCGACAGCCACTCCGAGAGAAGTTATCACTCCGACTCCGAAGATACTCAAGATGAAGGTGTTGCCGGTCTAGCACTTGTGTCAACCAACTCCTACAACATATTTGACTCACCAAATGAAGGAATTGGAAGATGCTTCATGGCCAAAGGTCCTAAGGTAACACACCCCGAGTATGTTGATTTCAATAGTGATGAAGATGACTTGTTAGGTGATGATTTGCATGTTGACAACTCTAGTGATGAATACTATGATGAAACGTCAATTAATCATGCTAATCAAGATAAAACGAATGACAATGATAAGGAGAAGATTGAGGATCTAACTAAAGAACTAAACACTCTTAAGTTAGCTCATGAAACTATCTTCGAAGATCATCAAGAACTTTTAAGAGCTCATGAGAAATTACGCTTTGAAAAGCTCAATCTTGAGCAAGAGCATGAGTTCTTAAAAGCAATCAATGATGATCTCCGCAAGAAAAGTTCTTCTTACATTTCCAAGCGTTTACTCTTATCCACTTACATGCCTCAAGTCAAGTCTAGTAACAAGAACAAGAAAGATTCTTCCTCTAGCAGTAACAATGATCATGCTAAATCCAATATTGTTGCTTCTAGTAGTTCTCTTGATTCCACTAATGATTCTCTTAGCCAAGTTACACTTGAGCAAGAAAATAGCTTATTGAAGGGAATTATAGAGAAAGGAGTGTACAAAAGCCTTGCCGGGAGTAAGCAATTCGAGGAAATTGTGCGCAAGCAAGGAATGCACCGGAAGAATCAAGGTGTTGGTTTTTAACGAAAGTTCAATGCCAATGGAGTTGAGTGGGAAGAAGATCAATACCCCAAGACAAAGTTTGTTCCTCAACAAGAGAAGTATGATACTTCTTTCAAGGGGACACAAGCTCAAGATGATCTTCCACCACAAGACTACAAGCAAAAAGGCAAGGACAAGCTTCAAGAGGAAATTGATGCATTTGAAGAAGCTCCTAAGACCTTAGTCAAGTGGATTCCCAAGACTACTTCAAGTTCCACTTCATCAAGTACGACTACAACTCCAAGGATTCCCATCAAGAGGGTGTGGATCCAAAAGAAGAAGAACTAGAGAGTTCTTGAGGGTGACTCCGCCAACATACTTCACTCTTATCATTTTGGCAAGAACAAGTGCAATCAGCTTCCACATCTTGCACTAGTTCAAGGAGTCACAAACCCTCTTGTTGGTAAGACAAGGGACAAGGTAACCTAAAAGTTTTCATGGACATCATCTTGTGTGTGCACCACTCTATGTCTATGGATATCCTTGTTTGTTCCTTGTGGGACTAACCCATGTAGGTATTGAAAGTGCAATTCACTCAAATGGATAGCTCCAAGTGATCTACATCAACATTGAGCATCCACATCTTCAACATCCACATGAAGTCATCATCGACAAAACCCGAGGTTAGTTCATCCCTCTAAGGGGGGATATCACATCTAGGGGGAGCTCTACTCTAAGACTTGAGCTAAAGCAACTCTAAAGATGTGAACACAACAATGCTTTATGTAAAAGTGGTAACCCCACTTGAGCTTAAACGATGAGTATGACCTATGATCAAGTGTTCTCACTTGACTCCTAAGTCAATATACTCATATATAGATGACCTTGTCATCGCAAATTGCTTGATAGATGCTAGAATTAGTTGTGCATGCTTTGTCACATATTTCATTTGCCATCTTATTGTGTGAGCATGTTGGTTGCATATTTTACTCATTCGAGGACATCCACTTGTTGTTTTGATTGTTTGGTTTTATTTCCTTTTGCCAAGTGGATGGACAAGAATGCCTAAGAACCTCCTCTAGCTATCTATGCTTTTCTCGTCTCAAACTCTATTCATGCTACATCACAAAAATTGATCAAGTCAGATTTGAACCACTCTGTGTGAGGAGCGCTCGGAGTCCCCGATTCGTCATAGACTTAAACTTCCAAAACCTCTTTATGATTCTCGGTCTGACCGATACCCTACTTTCGGTCCTACCGAGATCATTAAGTTGATCTATGTTTTCGATCTCGGTGCAACCGATTTGAACCATTCGGTCACACCGAGTTGCAATAACTGTATACAGTTTTGCATCTCGGTGCCACCGAGTCATTCCACTCGGTCACACCGACAGGGTCGGGCTATATATAGTCACGGGCAAAAATTTGGAAATTTCTCCGAAGCCCTTCGCCCGCGCGATAGCCTGCTCTGCCAACGTGGTCTCCGGATCGTCTCCTCGCCGCCAGCCGCCTCCAGTCGCTGGTCTCCGTCGCCGTCAACGGGAATTCTACCCCGCCGTTGCCGCCGTAGCGAGTCTCCGCCAAACTAGGGTATGGACTCGATCACAGTGCTATTCCCCGTCCGATTCCTAGCACATTGTGTTCTTAATGATTCTTGCCACGATTGAAACACTCCTATCCATTCAATGCGTTCATAGATTAGGTTTGATTCGAAAATTTTAGGGTTAGGTTTCCGCCGAAACCATCTCGGACCCACCGAGTTGAAAAACTCGGTCCCACCGATTTGGCTTATGCCATTGCACAAGTGAGACTCGGTCTGACCGAGAATTACTTATCGGTGTGACCGATTTTGGAACTTTGTGAAGCCCTAGCAGTCTTGGTGCCACCGAACTGTGACTCGGTCTGACCGAGTTCACTAGTTTAGGTTCCAAAACTACTTCGGTATCACTGAGTTTAAAAATCGGTAGATCCGAGATGATTTCAGTGGGAAACTAAAACTAAGTTTTTGGATCATTCTTTTGCAAAAATCTCTGCATTTTGTGATGCTCATCCACTCTATCTCATCTATAACCTATTCACAGGGTCAGTAGTTAGAGTTTGCAACATGTATGATCAGAGTGACAGCCAGAACATGTCAGAACAGCAAGTGCAGATGAGTGAGGGCACTAGTCCCTCAAGTTCTTCAGATGATGGCAGCAGAAGTACTCCTAGCAATCTGCCTAAAGCTACCACCAGACAGAGAAAGAAGAGAACTTCAGATTCTGAGGATGAAGACTATGTGGCAGAAGAGGAAGCAACTTCCAAGAGAGTTGAGCCAGCACAGGGCACAAGGCCAGGCTTAAAAATCAAAAGGCCAGCAGGTAGGTAGCCTATGCCAAAGGCCAGAGCTTCAACTCAGATTCCTGAAAAGCCTGCAACCATAGAGCCAGTTGCTGCTGAAGGAAAGAAAAGGAAGGAAAGGGTCAAGAAGACCGTAGCCAGAGTGCTTGGAAAGGCTTCCATCATGGAAGAAGAGGAAGAAGAAGAGGTAGCTGCACCAGCACCTAAGGCACCCAAGCTGATGGGTGATGCCATAAGATCAGGGGCAGCTGCTTCCAAGGCCAAGCCAGCTCCAAAGCCAAAGCCAAAGAGAAATACAAGAAGCATCCCAGCTGCTAAGAAGAATAAGGCCCCAGTGCCTGACACTGCTGAAGAAGATGAGGAAGAGCAAGTACTTAGAAAGCTCAAGCCCAAGATCCCAGACCACAACGATGCTCATCTTGTGGCTGAGGATATGAAGCTCAGGAGAGACTCAGGGCTGAGGAAGTGGAGAGAAGCAGATCCGTATGCTTCAAGGAGAAGAACTGCTGTTGACTACAGGTTCCACACTAAGGAACAGCAGGACTTCTATGATACAGTTTTGCTTGATAAGAAGTCCATTGTTTGTGACATGAGATGGGTCGACTGGACCTACATGAAGGAAAATGAGGAACACTATCCTGGTGTGATTGACAGCTTTAGTGCTTGTGGAGTTGCAGACTTTGTTGGGCAGAAGCTCACAAAGTGGAACGAGGAGCTCATTATGCAATTCTACTCCACAGCACACTTCTACCCAGATGGAAGGATAACATGGATGTCTGAAGGTACAAGGTACCAATCAACTGTTGAGGAATGGGCAAAGTTGATCAATGCCCCAGAGGAGCAAGCAGATGACTTGGACATTTATGCCAAGAAGAAGATGGACCACAACTCAATGTCAAACATGTACAAGGAAATTCCAAATGAAGCACTTGACACTTTCAAGTTTGGCTCAGTACACTATCTTCTGTTAGGGCTGCCAACCATCAATTGGATACTGAGGCACACTCTCTTGCCCAAGTCAGGTGATCACAAGATGATCAGAGGCCATGCAATCAATCTGCTTCATATATTTGATGTGCCACAGAAGTTCAAGGTGATGAGCCTCATGGTAGAGACAATCAAGAGGACAGCAGCAGACCAGAAGAGGAGCTGTGGATATGCCCCACAGATTCAGGAGCTCATCAACTCCAAGATGGGCACGGGCATATACTTATTGGACAAGGAACACCTGCCCATCCGTCCAGATTTTGAAGATAATCAAGTGGTCATGACTGAGAATGAGCCATCATTTGCACAAGCACAAGCAAAGAAGGAGAAGGCAAGGAAGGAGAAAGCTGCCAAGATGCCAACTCAAGAGGAGGCATCTGAGTATTTCTTGAAAACCAAACAAGAGCAGCTTGGTTACTTGATTGCATCCACCCTGCGGATTGAGCAAGGACTAGCCACCCTAACTCAGAACCAGGCAAGCTTAGAGAGGATCATGGAACAAAAGTTCTATGACTTGGATGTCAAAGTGACAGAGATTCAGACTGCAGTGGAGCAGCTCCAGGATGACATGCAGGAGAGGAGAGGCAAGACTACAACTGATGCCTTTGCCAGAGTGCCACGAGGTCCGAGGTCGTCTGCAGTGCCAGTTGCTGACCCCAGAGCCACCACGTCTGCACCAGCTACAGCCTCAGTTCCACCAGCTCCAGCATCTACTTCAGCCTCGACTCCGACCACGTCTACAGAAGGCTTCGTCCTTGGAGTGCTCCGGACTCCACCACCACCAGAAGATCAAGCCTGGGAGTCGACTTAGCACTATGCATTTTCTAGGAACTTTTTGGTAACTTGTTGCCAAAGGGGGAGAAAATGTATAGATCATAGGCTTCGAGAGAGAGTGTTGCTTTTATTCTCTCTTGTTTTATTTGGTGGTTTTTCGAACTTTGTTTGCTTTTGAGTGCTTGAGATACTATGCTGTTATCTGTGAGACATTGATGATCATGTGTTTGATCATAAGCTACACTTAATGCTTGGTGAATGCTATTATCTTATCTATCTTATGTGATCATTCACTTTTCTTGGTGATGAGTGCATGTATTTCATTCTTATCATTTTAAGCGCTCCACCAAGATGTATGTGACATGGAAGAGTAACCCATGACTCTAACTCTTTGTGCATTTGCAGTCCAAAGCAAATTTTAAATATGCACAAATTTTGGGGGAGCTCTTACTTGTCACATACTTCTCAAAGCGACGATATATTTCATGCTTATTATCATTTGTCGAAGCTTCGATCTATATGTTGTCATCAATTACCAAAAAGAGGGAGATTGAAAGTGCAACTATCCCTAGGTGGTTTTGGTAATTCATAACAACATATAGCTCATTGAGCTAATGCTATTCCAAGATGATTATTTCAGGAAAGCTCAATGATTGGCATGGCAAGGATGGTGAAAGTGGAACCCTCAAAATGCTAAGGACAAAGGATTGGCTCAAGCTCAAAAGCTCAAGACTCTTCATTTTATATTTTAGTGATCCAAGATCACATTGAGTCTTTAGGAAAAGCCAATACTATTAAGGAGGGATGAGGTGTTGCTTAATGAGCCTCTTGCTTCATGTGCTTAGTGATATGCTCCAAAACCCTCAACTACTTTCCCATATCCACATATGACCTAAACCCTAAGCCAAACTCACCGAGATTACATTATGCCCAAACCCTAACCATATCGGTCCTACCGAGTTGCATGTCAGTCCCATCGAAAATCTCTAACGGTCACTAGGTTTACCTTTTCGGTCCGACCGAGTTTGTTGATTCGGTCCCACCGAGATTGGAAAACTGTGTGTAACGGTTGGATTTTGTGTGGAGGCTATATATACCCCTCCACCTCCTCTTCATTCATGTAGAGAGCCATCAGAGCACATACACAATTCCAACTCATATGTTCTGAGAGAGAACCACCTACTCATGTGTTGAGACCAAGATATTCCATTCCTACCATATGAATCTTGATATCTAGCCTTCCCCAAGTTGCTTTCCACTCAAATCTTCTTTCCACAAAATCCAAATCCTATGAGAGAGAGTTGAGTGTTGGGGAGACTATCATTTGAAGCACAAGAGCAAGGAGTTCATTACCTACACACCATTTGTTACTTCTTGGAGAGTGGTGTCTCCTAGATTGGCTAGGTGTCACTTGGGAGCCTCCGACAAGATTGTGGAGTTGAACCAAGGAGTTTGTAAGGGCAAGGAGATCGCCTACTTCGTGAAGATCTACCGCTAATGAGGCCAGTCCTTCGTGGGCGATGGCCATGGTGGGATAGACAAGGTTGCTACTTCGTGGACCCTTTGTGGGTGGTTGCTTCTTCGTGGACCCTTCGTGGGTGGAGCCCTCCGTGGACTCGCGCAATCGTTACCCTTTGTGGGTGGAGCCCTCCGTGGACTCGCGCAACCATTACCCTTCGTGGGTTGAAGTCTCCATCAACGTGGATGTAGGATAGCACCACCTATCTGAACCACGGGAAAAACATCCGTGTCTCCAATTGCTTTTGAATTCTCCAAACCCTTCCCTTTACATTCTTGCAAGTTGCATGCTTTACTTTCCGCTGCCAATATACTCTTTGCATGCTTCTTGAATTGTGTGATGATTGCTTGACTTGTCCTACAATAGCTAAAATCTGCCAAGAACTAAAATTGGGAAAAGGTTAAGTTTTTATTTGGTCAAGTAGTCTAATCACCCCCCCTCTAGACATACTTTCGATCCTACACTAAGGCGCGACGTCCTCGCACATTAGTAGTCAGATCGTCAAAGTCGACTTCCTCCAAAACGATAGCCACTATCTCATCGAAAGACGGGACACCTTTGCCTCTATCAAGTGGTATCAGATTTCCAGGTTGCTCGGTGACATTTTACAGTTTTTCGTAGTTTAGGTCGAGTATGTTCTTCATACCTATAGTCCACGAAAACGCCAAAAAAAATTTAGGGTTAGGTCATCATATCCGAACCAATCTGAGCCTTTGCATAGTCTTTTTAGAGTTTTGCTTTGTTGAATTTGCGGTTGCATCATCGTGTCGAGTTGCTAGTCTTAGCATCTAGTCCCTTAGAGTTTCGAGTTCTGTTCACAGGTTGTCACGCCGCCACCGCACCATCGTCATCATCATTACCATATACCACCACCCCACCATCTACATCGCTGCTGCCATATACAACCACCAATCCGAGTCCACATATACCATCGCCATATACCACCACCAATCCGAGTCCAGATATACCATCGCCATATACAACCACCAGTCCGAGTTGCACCAGATTCATCTCTGCCACCAGTCCGAGTCCAGTATTTGTTGCTTTGTTTTCGAGTTCCAGATCACGCGATACTCCGAGTCGTGACAGAGTAGGACTCCCCAACTTTCGAGCCATCCGCAGAAGAAAAATAGTTCCAAGCTCAAAAAAGAGGAAAAAAAGTGAAAAAGAAAAGTGAAAAAAAGGAAAAAAAATTAGAGAGTGCTCCTCCCTTGTTTACGTGCCGCGCCATGATTTCGTTCGTGTTCTAGGCTCGTGTCTCTAGTACGGTCTAGCCTAGGACCAGCACAGTACTATCGTTGAGCGTTTATTCAACTTTGCATCTCTGAATTGATTATTGCTGATATTTTTTCTACCATATCATAAGCCTTCCCAGCTCCACATACATCTACATCGTGCGTTTGACACCACCTGGCAATCGCTCTATCCAATCTTTGAGAGTTTTGACTAGGATGGTTGCCTATCACCACCTGCTGCTGGGTAAGAACTGGTAAGAATTTGAGATTCGCTTGACGGATTTGTGATACACCACCACCACCACCACCACTTCCTAGTAGTCTGTAGGATCATATTCTTGTGTGTTCCTATTGCTGCTAACCATGGCAGGATCACAAGCCGATGAGATAGATTGGGAGAACATGACGAACAAAGAGCTACATGATAAATTTCTGCAAATGATGAGTGGACCGCTGCAAGATGTGCTAAACAGATTTGAAGTGGCCATGGAGAAGATAGATGGCATGGAGAAGATGTTCGAAACAAAGATCGATAACAAGTTTAATGAATTGCTCGCGCGTCTTCCACCACCATCACCAGCTAAACCTAACGCACCTCTACAACAACAACAACAACATCGCCTTCCAAATCAAGTGGGACAGGCACTGCGCATTCCCCTTGAGCCTGGTCAAAATTCTGGTGCCGCTGTTGATGCTTCTATAGCTCCTACTGCTACTACAGAGGTGGAGGACCATTACGAGGATGAGGTTGATCAAAATCGGAACTACGTGCAACCACCAGCACCACCGCCACTAGGTCGTCCTCATGCATAGCATCGCAATGGTAGGACTGCACAACCACCTCAGGTACGTGAACATGACCATCTCCCTAAACTGCAATTGAACATTCCACCATTTGAGGGTAGATATGTTCCTGATATATATCTTACTTGGGAGTTAACTACTAAACAACGATTTACATGTTTACAATATCCTGAGGAGAGACATGTTCCTACTTTTGTTTGTGCTTTCACTAGCTTTGCATGTGTTTGGTGATCTGAACATTGTAGATTATATCCTATTCCAGCTATGGGCTGCTTTGAAAACTTCTATGCGTACTCGTTGGGTTCCACCATATTATCAACGTGAATTACTTCAAAAATTGCAGCGTTTAAGACAAGGAAAAATTATGTAGAAGAATATTATTAGGAATTAGAAACTGGCATGATTAGATGTGGTATTGTTGAGGAGAATGAAGCTATGCTTGCACGTTTTATGGGTGGATTAAATAGAGAGTTTCTGACCATTCTAGAGTATAAGGAGTATACTAATATCACTCGTTTATTCCATCTTGCTTGTAAAGCTAAACATGAAGTGCAGGATCGACAAGCATTGGCGCGAACTAACTTTTCTGCAGGTCGATCTTCATCATGGACACCACGTGCATCCTCTATTTCCACTGCACCAGCACCTCCATCAGGTGCCACCTCCAGCCGTGATACAAGAAAGCAAGCACAACCACCACTATCTGCCAAGAGCACACCTGCTGGGTCTACACAGCGCTCTTCTTCTTCCATGGCATCAACAGGGCACACAAGTGATATTATTTGTTGTCATTGTAAGGGAAGAGGACATTTTGTGAGAGAATGCAAATCTCAGCGTGTGATGATTGTTACTGAGGATGGTGGGTATGAGTCCGCTAGTGACTATGATGAGGAGACTTTGGCTCTTATTACACATGAAGAACACGGTGGAGAGGATTCTGATCATGAGACGCAATACATGGCTGCTGAAGATGCTGACAGGTATGAATGTTTAGTTGCTCAACGTGTTTTGAGTGTGCAGGTTACACAAGCTGGGAAAAATCAGAGGCATAATCTATTCCATACAAAGGTAGTTGTGAAGGAACGTTCTGTTCGCGTCATCATACATGGAGGGAGCTGTAATAACTTGGCTAGCATGGAGATGGTGGAGAAGCTATCTCTCACCACAAGACCACATCCACATCCTTACTACATCCAATGGTTCAACAACAGTGGTAAGGTTAAGGTAACACGTACTGTTCGTGTGCATTTTAGTATCTCTACATATGCTGATTATGTTGATTGTGATGTGGTACCTATGCAAGCAAGTTCCTTATTACATGGTAGACCATGGAAATTTGATAAAAATTCTGTACACCATGGTAGAAGCAATCAGTACACTCTTGTTCATAAGGATAAAAATATTACTTTGCTTCCTATGACTCCTGATTCCATTTTGAACGATAATATTAATAGAGCTAATAAAGCAAAACAGGAGAAAAATAAGAGTGAAAATCAGATTGTGGCAAAAGAATTTGAGCAACAAATGAATCCTAATAATAAACCAACTAGTGTTGTTTCTGAAATTAAATTGAAAAGTGCATGTTTAGTTGCCACCAAATCTGATATTAATGATCTAGATTTTAGCAAATCTGTTTGCTATGCTTTTGTGTGCAAAGAGGCATTATTTTCATTTGAGGACGTGCCTTCCTCTTTGCCTCCTCCTGTCACTAACATTTTGCAGGAGTTCGCTGACGTCTTTCCACAAGACGTGCCACCGGGATTACCACCTATTAGAGGGATTGAGCATCAAATTGACTTAATTACCGGTGCATCATTACCGAACCGTGCACCATACCGTACCAATCCAGAGGAGACGAAGGAGATTATGCGTCAAGTACAAGAACTGCTCGACAAAGGTTATATATGCGAATCCCTTAGTCCTTGTGCTGTTCCTATTATTGTAGTGCCGAAAAAGGATGGTACGTCGCGTATGTGCATTGATTGTAGAGGCATTAATTGTAACATCCCAAATTTTCAATTTGGAATGTTATACATAGGTCATCCATGCATATCATATTTTATTGCATTTTTGTTTTGCAATCCTCAAAATCCTAAGCTACTCAAGGACCCTCGGAGAGAGTTGGGGAGTTCCCCGGTTTTCACATTTGATTTTTATCAAATAATGAATCGAGGATTTGGATTTTAATTATTTTTCCTTCCTAAAAATATTTCATATTAAAATGAGAGGAGATAATATGACTTCTCCAAAATAATTGAAATATTGGAGGAAAAATATTAAAATCATTTATTTGATTTTATTTGGATTTTATTTGCATTAGAAAAATTGCACGTTTTCAAAATTCCATTTTAGAGCCAAGAAAATGTTCATCTCGTTCTAAATATTTTATTTAGATGGTGAAAATTTGTTTTGGCATTTTTAGGTTTTTATTTTATTTTCTAGGGTTTTATTTAGCGTAATTATTTTAAAAAAGTTTCCCGTGCCCGACTGGGCCTAAGGCCCAGCCGAGCCAAGCAGGCCCGAGCCGCCACCGCCCCGCGCGCGTGCGCCGCCCCGCCGCCGCTCGGACCAGAGTCCGAGCCGGACTCCGCCTCTGCCGCGTCTTGCTCCCTCCCCCAAGTCGCCGCCCCGCCCCCTTTATAAGTCGCCACCTCGCCGCCCCAAACCACCACCACCACCGCAGCCACCGCCGCCCCAAGCCGCAACCGCCGCTGCCGTTTGCCGCCGCGAGCCCCGCTACCCGTGAGTCGCCGCCGCTGCCCAAGCCTGCCCTGCCGGAGCCCTCGCCAGAGGTACCGCCCCGGTTCCGAGCCGCCGGTTTTTTTAAAAACCGTTCAGTTTTTTTAGAAACCCTAGATCCGTTTTTTTGGTTCGCCAGTTTTTCTCGGTTCTTCTAGTTAGCGGACGTTCGTCCGTACGTTCGTTTTAACGAATGGTTTTCGCCCGTCAGTTACAGCTAACGAACGCTTGTTCGTTAGTCTATTTGTCAGTTTTCTTTTTGTCGGATTTATCTGCGATTTTCTCGATCGTGATTTCCGATCCGATCTTAGTTTCTGTTTATCTTTGAGCTCGTTAGTCGGAATCAGGCGATTCAAGCGCCTAGATCTTCGTATCGAAACCCTCTTTCTGTTTAATCAACTTGAACAAGTTTTTGCTACAGTAAAATTTGACCTAGGTCCAGATTAGTAAACGGATCTTGTTTCTTTCACCGTTTCAGTTTCGTTGCTCCGTTTGATTTGATACTTTTTGCTAACCGAAGTTCTTAAGTTGAACTTTCCGGTCAACCTCTTTTGTTTGAGTTTTTCTTGTGCATCTTTGCTTGTTGCTTATGTATGTTATTGTTTGTTTGTGATAGAACACCCGGAGTGCGAAGCATGCTACTACGAGTCCCTAGGTTTTGCGGATCGTCAGCAAGGCAAGTAACACATTGATCATACTCTTTTCATACCCAGTTTTTATGCATTAGTACCAATCCTCAAACATTGCATGACTAGGATTTCATTAACTTGTGGGTTGGGAAGTAGTTATTGAGGTAGAACCTATTACCCTATTACTATCAAACCCTTGGGAGTTAATTCTACGCGTTGCTTATATTACTATGCTATGCTATGCTCGTAGACGTGGTTCGGGTTTGAGTGAAATCCATGACAGATGTGAGATTGTTAATTAATGGTTCAACTTAAGGTGGCAACTTAAATAAACATCTGGGTGGATTGAGGCACCTGGGGAACCCAGTGTTGTCTGTTTTTTTGGAAATCCCGGGGAACCCGTGTGATCTTCCTATGGACCGCCACCCAGGCTCAAAGGGAACTGAGATGATTCATGCTAGAAACTTCCGTGTGCAGCCACAAGCTATTATGGGCTCTAGCATAGTTAAGTAAGTTACGTGAAGCTCTTGAAGAGGTAGATCAGCAGGTAGTGGGTTTTGTAGGTTTGGTATGGTCTACCCGGAGTAGAGAGTTAATGTTTCTGAAAGACTGTGTCTCGGTCATCCGTTTCTCAAACACCTTGTAGTGCGAGAAATCCAATCGAGGCGATCGAGTCTTGTGGGGAAAAGTGCGCAAACCTCTGCAGAGTGTACATTCTAATCATGGTTAGCCGTGTCCCCGGTTATGGACAATCTTGAGTATCTAGTACTTGGGTTATCACACGTATCTCATCACTTTTAATTAAATTTGTTGGGTTGTTAATCACTTTAATTGGGATTGAGTTGGGGTTACCTTCTCAATGTTTCAACCACCATGATAGTTAAATTAAAATCTATTCCTTTGTTGTAGGGAAAAATTGGCTTTTCGCAAAAACTATAACCCTAGAGCTTTCCACCAGCCAAATATGCATGTAGTATTAGCATTATTCTGTTCATGCTCTACTATGTTATATTGCCAGCATATTCCATGTGCTGACCCGTTTTCGGGCTGCAACGTATTATGTTGCAGACTTTTCAGATGAGGAGTAAGGTTCCTTAGGTCGTTGCCATGCAGCTCAGTAATAAGTTCTCTCTTGAGACATTTAATGTAATAAGTGTGTGATTGCTACTCTGTTATAAATCCTTCGAGTACTGTGTGTGCCAGCATTACCGATCCAGGGATGACACTGAAGCACAGAGACTTCACCGTTTGAGGTCGGGTCGCTACATTAATAATATTACTATACGTTATCGTCATCCTATTCCTAGGCTTGATGATATGCTTGATGAATTGAGTGGCTCTACAATATTCTCCAAAGTTGATTTGCATAGTGGATACCATCAAATTCGTATGAAATTGGGAGATGAATGGAAAACAGCATTTAAAACTAAGTTTGGATTTTATGAGTGGTTACTCATGCCTTTTGTGTTAACTAATGCACCTAGTACTTTCATGAGATTAATGAATGAGGTCCAGCACCGGGAGTAGAAGATGACGATTCCACTTGCCCGGACAACTACATCATCATCAACGACACCGATTCTGATCCAAGTGATGATGACTTCGAAGACGAAGCTGGAGCAGATATCATGGAGTCTTCCACCGATCAAAATTTCTAGAGGACCACCATATATTAGTAGTATTTCCCCCACGTATTTAGTAGTAGTTGAGCACTTTTGCGATAGTTCCAGACCGCTTGTATGCCCTTGCTTGATTGAGTGAGTGAAATGATTGTGTTTGTCTCATGTGCATATGGGTAGTGCTTTCTCATTAGACCCCTTTTCTATTCTGATCTCTTCCATCTAAACCCATCATATGCATCCAAGACGTGACCCCGGTTTTGTTTTCCCACCGAAGCTCACCCAGTTGATCCAGCAGCAGAATACTTTGATGCAATTGCTAGTTCAGAACAAGGGGAACAACAACAACAACAACAACCCGCCACCAGTGGACAACCTAGCCCACTTTCTAATGTTACAACCGCCGGTGTTTTTCAGTAGCACCGAGCCTATGGTTGCAGATGATTGGCTCCGCAGGATTGGAAGGGAGTTAACCACTGTGGGATGCACTAATGCTGAGAAGGTGTGTTTTGCCGCACATCAATTGGATGGACTAGCAACATCATGGTGGGAGAATTACACTGTCACCTACCCCATAGCCACGGTGACATGGGACCAGTTTCAGCAAGCTTTCCGCACAGCCCATGTCTCAACCGGAGCTATGTAGATGAAGACGCGGGAGTTCCACAACTTACGCCAGGGGAACCGTACTGTGGGTCAGTACGCAGATGAGTTTAGCAAGTTATCACGCTATGCCCCTGATGATGTGGCCACAGATGCCGCGAAGCAGGAGAAGTTTATGGAAGGGTTGAATGACGAGATGAGCATGCAGTTGATGGTAGCAACCTTCAACAACTACCAGGAGTTGGTAGACAAGGCTCTTATGATTGAAGAGAAGCAGCAGCAGATTGAGAGCCGTAAGAGGAAGTACGGACAAGGGAAGTATAACTCAGGAGCTCAGCATAAGCCTCGCCTAACCCCGAACTCGGGAGGACTAGTTCATAACCATGGAGGTCACAACCACGCTAGAGGGGGATCGCATAACCACAATTGTGCTAAGAATGGGAATGGGAATGGAGCTAACAACAATCAGAACCGCTCCAACCCACGCACACCCTCCAAAAGAGATCTAAGTCAAGTTACTTGCTTTAAGTGCGAGAAGACATGGCACTATGCCAATGATTGCCCTGAAGGAAGGAATGGAAACGGAAATGGGAGCTCGGGGAAGAAGCCTAATCCATTCAACAAAGGACAAGTGAACCACGTTAACGTGGACGAGGTTGAAGAGCAACCGGACGTGGTAATAGGTAAGTTTTTGGTTAAGTCATTTACCGCTCTTGTTCTTTTTGATACTGGTGCATCGCATTCATACATATCAAGGGGATTCGTGGATAAGTTTAAACTATCAACCCAAACCCTTAGGACCCCTCTCTTAGTGAGTTCACCTAGAGCAGAATACATGGCTAGCCGATGGTGCAACCAGATATCCTTAACCATTGGTACACATGTTTTTCCGTCTGACCTAATTATCTTGGAGTCACAAGGTTTGGATGTGATATTGGGTATGGACTGGATGTCAAAGTATGGAGGAAGCATTGACTGTGCTAGTAAGTCGATTTATCTCACCACCCTGGAGGGAAAAAAGATTAAGTATGTATCTAGGCATGTGCCTAGGAGGATCCAAGTGAATGCCCTTACGGGAGTTGTTCAGGAGGAAGTGCCTGTAGTGAAGGACTACCCGGATGTTTTCCCAGAGGAGTTACTAGGCATGCCACCGGATAGAGACATTGAGTTTTTGATAGAGCTATTGCCAAGTACAGGGTCAATATCCAAGTGACCCTATCGGATGCCCGCAAATGATCTGGAGGAAATTAAGAAACAGATCAAGGAGTTATTGGAGAAAGGTTACATTCGAAGAAGTTCGTCACCTTGGGGAACCCCGGTACTTTTGGTTGAGAAGAAGGATAAATCCCTAAGGATGGTTGTTGATTATCGAGCCTTGAATGAAGTGACGATTAAGAACAGTACCCACTGTCGATGATCAACGATCTGTTTGATCAACTGCAAGGAGCTAAAGTGTTCTCGAAGATCGATCTGCGATCAGGATACCATCAGTTGAAGATTCGAGAGAAGGATATACCAAAGACAGCGTTCACCACGCAGTATGGATTATACGAGTATACGGTCATGTCGTTTGGACTGACTGAACAAGGTGTTCATGGAATATTTGGACAAGTTTGTTGTGGTGTTTATAGATGATATTATGGTATAATCGAAGAATGAAGAGGAGTATAAGGAGCATTTGCGGTTAGTTCTCGAGAAACTCAGGGAACACTAGTTGTATGCTAAGTTTAGCAAATGCGAATTTTGGTTGAAGGAAGTCGGATTCCTTGGACATGTTATATCAGGGGAAGGAATAGCAGTAGACCCCAGCAAGGTTCAGTCAGTCACTGAATGGTTGGCACCCACTTCAGTTAGCGAGATCTGTAGTTTCCTTGGACTCGCAGGATACTATCGGAGATTCATTGAGAATTTTTACAAGATTGCGAAGCCAATGACTGAACTATTGAAGAAGGATACTAAGTTTAAATGGATAGAAGATTGCGAGGCAAGTTTCCAGGAGTTGAAGAAACGTTTGACTACAGCCCCAGTGCTGACACTGCCAGATATACATAAGGATTTCCAAGTGTATTGCGATGCCTCTCGCTTAGGACTTGGATGTGTACTTATGCAGGACAGAAGAGTTGTTTCATATACCTCACGGCAACTAAAACCTCATGAGTTGAACTATGCCATGCATGATTTGGAGCTAGCAGCCGTAGTGCATGCATTGAAGACTTGCAGACATTACCTTATTGGAAACCGTTGTGATGTGTACACGGATCACAAGAGTTTGAAGTACATTTTCACACAGAAGGAGCTGAACCTTAGACAGAGGAGATGGTTGGAGCTTATAAAGGATTACGATATGAAGCTACACTATCATCCCAGAAAGGCCAATGTCGTAGCAGACACTTTGAGCCGAAAGAGTTATGCTAATACCCTTGAAAGTAAGGGATTGCCAAAGGAGTTAGCAGAGGATATCATGGAACTTCGGTTGGAGATTGTTCCAAGAGATTTCGTTGCAACAATGGAGGTTTAGTCTACATTGTTGGGAAAGATTCGAGAAGCTCAGAAGGATGACAAAGAGATTGCCGAGATAAAGGAAAAGATGGGCAAAGGAAAGTCCAAAGGTTTTCATGAGGATGAGCACGATACCTTATGGTTTGAGGATCGAGTTTATGTGCCCAATAACCTAGAGATCAGGAAGTTAATACTTCAGGAGGCTCACGACTCACCATACTCGATACACCCCAGAAACACCAAGATGTATTTGGATTTGAAGGAACGTTTCTGGTGGATTGGTATGAAGAAGGATATTGCCGAGTACGTAGCTGTATGTGATGTATGTCAGAGAGTGAAGGCAGAGCATCAGAAGCCAGCAGGACTGTTACAGCCTATGCCGATACCCGAATGGAAGTGGGATAAACTTGGCATGGACTTTATCACCGGATTTCCCAGGACCAAAGTAGGATATGATTCAATATGGGTAGTAGTTGATCGCTTGACCAAAGTGGCTCACTTCATCCCAGTGAAAACCACTTATACGAGTGCGAAGTTTGCCAAGATATATATGTCCAGGATCGTATGTCTGCATGGAGTTCCGAGGACCATCGTATCAGATCGAGGAACACAGTTTACTTCAAAGTTTTGGCATTAGTTACACCAGACCTTGGGTACAATATTGGAGTTCAGTACCGCATTTCACCGGCAGACAGACGGACAGACTGAGAGAGTCAACCAGATACTGGAGGACATGTTGAGAGCCTGTACGCTAGATTATGGATCTAGTTGGGACGACAATTTGCCTTACGCAGAGTTCTCATACAACAATAGCTATCAAGCCAGTTTGAAGATGGCACCGTTTGAAGCTCTGTATGGACGCAGATGTAGAACGCCGTTGATGTGGGATGAGGTAGGAGACCGACAGTTGTTTGGACCAGACTTAATCAAGGAGTCTGAGGAAAAGGTTAAACTAATTCGCGATAGACTGAAGATTGCTCAGTCCAGGCAGAAGAGTTACGCAGACTCGAAACGCAAGGAGGTAACATATGAAATTGGAGATAGAGCATATTTGCGAGTATCACCCTTGCTAGGAGTGAAAAGTTTTGGAGTTAAGGGAAAGTTAGCCCCGAGATTTGTAGGACCGTATCGTGTTTTGGAACGGATGGGAGAAGTTGCCTACAAGTTGGCATTACCTGAGGGATTGTCAGGAGTTCACGATGTGTTCCACGTTTCACAGATGAAGAAGTGTCATGCTAAGATGGCCGATATACCGTTAAGAGATACAGTACCCTTGGAGGCGATTCAGTTGGACAGTGATTTGACTTATGAGGAGAAACCAGTTAAGATTCTTGAGTTTGCCAGCCGAGTCACCCGCAGCTAGGTTATCAAGTTTTGCAAAGTTCAGTGGAGCCACCATACCGAGGATGAAGCCACCTGGGAACGAGAGGATGACCTACTCAAAGACCACCCACACCTATTTTCTAGCCAACCCGAATCTCGAGGGCGAGATTCATCTTAAGGGGGGTAGGTTTGTAACATCCCAAATTTTCAATTTGGAATGTTATACATAGGTCATCCATGCATATCATATTTTATTGCATTTTCGTTTTGCAATTCTCAAAATTCTAACCAACTCAAGGACCCTCAGAGAGAGTTAGGGATTTCCCAGGTTTTCATATTTGATTTTTATCAAATAATGAATCGAGGATTTGGATTTTAATTATTTTTCCTTCCTAAAAATATTTCATATTAAAATGAGAGGAGATAATATGACTTCTCAAAAAAAATGAAATATTGGAGGAAAAATATTAAAATCATTTATTTGATTTTATTTGGATTTTATTTGCATTAGAAAAATTGCACGTTTTCAAAATTGCATTTTAGGGCCAAGAAAATGTTCATCTCGTTCTAAATATTTTATTTAGACGGGGAAAATTTGTTTTGGCATTTTTAGGTTTTTATTTTATTTTCTAGGGTTTTATTTTTGTCGGCGTAATTATTTAAAAAAAAGTTTCCCGCACCCGACTGGGCCTAAGGCCCAACCGAGCCAGGCCTGCCCGAGCCGCCACCGCCCCGCGCGCGTGCGCCGACCCGACACCGCTTGGACCGGAGTCTGAGCCGGACTCCGCTTCCGCCGCGTCTTGCCCCTCCCCCAAGTTGCCGCCCCGCCCCCTTTATAAGCCGCCACACTGCCGCCCCAAACCACCACCACCACCACCGCAGCCACCGCCGCCCCAAGTCGCAGCCGCCGCCGCCGCCTGCCTCGCCACCGCCGCCGCTTGCTGCCGCCGAGCCCCGCACCCCGCGAGTCGCCGCTGCCGCCCAAGCCCGCCCCACCGGAGCCCTCGCCGGAGGTACCACGCCGGTTCCGAGCCGCCGGTTTTTTAAAAAAACGTTCATTTTTTTAGAAACCCTAGATCCATTTTTTTCGGTTCGCCGGTTTTTATCGGTTCTTCTAGTTAGCGGACGTCTGTCCGTACATTCGTTTTAACGAACGGTTTTTGCCCGTTAGTTACAGCTAACGAACGTTCGTTCGTTAGTCTGTTCGTCAGTTTTCTTTTTGTTGGATTTATCCACGATTTTCTCGATCGCGATTTCTGATCTGATCTTAGTTTCTGTTTATCTTTTCGCTCGTTAGTCGGAATCAGGCGATTCAAGCGCCTAGATCTTCATCTCGAAACCCTCTTTATGTTTAATCGACTTGAACAAGTTTTTGCTACTGTAAAATTTGACCTAGGTCCATATTAGTAAACGGATCTTGTTTCTTTCACCGTTTGAGTTTCGTTGCTCCGTTTGATTGGATTCTTTTTGCTAACCGGAGTTCTTAAGTTGAAATTTCCAGTCAACCTCTTTTATTTGAGTTTTGCTTGCGCATCTTTGCTTGTTGCTTATGTATGTTATTGTTTGTTTGCGATAGAACACCCGAAGTGTGAAGCGTGCTACTTCGAGTCCCTACGTTTTGCGGATCGTCAGCAAGGCAAGTAACACATTGATCATACTCTTTTCCTACCCAGTTTTTATGCATTAGTACCAATCCTCAAACATTGCATGACTAGGATTTCATTAACTTGTGGGTTGGGAAGTAGTTATTGAGGTAGAACCTATTACCCTATTACTATCAAACCCTTGGGAGTTAATTCTACGCGTTGCTTATATTGCTATGCTATGCTATGCTCGTAGACGTGGTTCGGGTTTGAGTGAAATCCATGACAGATGTGAGATTGTTAATTAATGGTTCAACTTAAGGTGGCAACTTAAATAAACATCTGGGTGGATTGAGGCACCTGGGGAACCCAGTGTTGTCTGTTTTTTTTGGAAATCCCGGGGAACCCGTGTGATCTTCCTATGGACCACCACCCAGGCTCAAAGGGAACTGAGATGATTCATGCTAGAAACTTCCGTGTGCAGCCACAAGCTATTATGGGCTCTAGCATAGTTAAGTAAGTTACGTGAAGCTCTTGAAGAGGTAGATCAGCAGGTAGTGGGTTTTGTAGGTTTGGTATGGTCTACCCGGAGTAGAGAGTTAATGTTTCTGAAAGACTGTGTCTCGGTCATCCGTTTCTCAAACACCTTGTAGTGCAAGAAATCCAACGGAGGCGTCGAGTCTTGTGGGGAAAAGTGTGCAAACCTCTGCAGAGTGTACAATCTAATCATGGTTAGCCGTGTCCCCGGTTATGGACAATCTTAAGTATCTAGTACTTGGGTTATCACACGTATCTCATCACTTTTAATTAAATTTGTTGGGTTGTTAATCACTTTAATTGGGGTTGATTTGGGGTGACCTTCTCAATGTTTCAACCACCATGATAGTTAAATTAAAATCTATTCCTTTGTTGTAGGGAAAAATTGGCTTTTCGCAAAAAATATAACCCTAGAGCTTTCCACCAGCCAAATATGCATGTAGTATTAGCATTATTCTGTTCATGCTCTATTGTGTTATATTGCCAGCATATTCCATGTGCTGACCCGTTTTCGGGCTGCAACATATTATGTTGCAGACTTTTTAGACAAGGAGTAAGGTTCGTTAGGTCATTGCCGTGCAACCCAGTTATGCCGTTGGAGTTGATGGACTCAGTTTATCTTCCAAGCCTTCTGCTATTATCGCATTAGGTGGCCTTAAGCCATATTATTGTAATAAGTTCTCTCTTGAGACATTCGATGTAATAAGTGTGTGATTGCTAGTCTGTTATAAATCCTTCGAGTACTGTGTGTGTCAGCATTAACGATCCAGGGATGACACTGAAGCACAGAGACTTGACCGTTTGAGGTCGGGTCTCTACATTAATAATATTACTATTCGTTATCGTCATCCTATTCCTAGGCTTGATGATATGCTTGATGAATTGAGTGGCTCTACAATATTCTCCAAAGTTGATTTGCGTAGTGGATACCATCAAATTCGTATGAAATTGGGAGATGAATGGAAAACAACATTTAAAACTAAGTTTGGATTTTATGAGTGGTTACTCATGCCTTTTGTGTTAACTAATGCACCTAGTACTTTCATGAGATTAATGAAGGAGGTTTTACGTGCTTTCATAGGATGATTTGTGGTAGTTTACTTTGATGACATATTGATTTATAGCAAATCTTTGGAGGAACATTTGGAACATTTACGTGTTGTTTTTATTGCTCTACGTGATGCACGTTTGTTTGGTAACCTTGGAAAGTGCACCTTTTGCACCGACTGAGTATCTTTTCTTGCCTATGTTGTTACTCCACAGGGAATTGAAGTTGATAAAGCGAAGATTGAAGCTATTGAGAGTTGGCTGCAGCCCAAAATGGTCACATAAGTGAGGAGTTTCCTTGGCCTCGCTGGTTTCTATAGGCGTTTTCTGCGAGATTTCAGCACCATTGCTGCACCTCTCAATGAGCTTACGAAGAAGGATGTGCCTTTTGTTTGGGGTACCGCACAGGAAGAAGCCTTCACGGTATTGAAAGATAAGTTGACACATGCTCCTTCACTCCAACTTCATAATTTTAATAAGACTTTTGAGCTTGAATGGGATGCTAGTGGAATTGGATTAGGAGGTGTGTTATTACAAGATGGTAAACCTGTTGCATACTTTTCTGAAAAATTGAGTGGGCCTAGTCTGAACTATTCTACTTATGATAAAGAATTATATGCTCTTGTTCGGACCTTAGAAACATGGCAACATTATGTATGGCCCAAGGAATTTGTTATGCATTCTGAACATGAATCTTTGAAACACATTTAAAGTCTAGCAAAACTGAACCGTAGACATGCTAAATGGGTTGAATTCATTGAGACTTTCCCTTATGTCATTAAACACAAGAAGGGTAAAGAAAATGTTATTGCAGATGCATTGTCTCGTTGTTATACTATGCTTTCACAGCTTGACTTTAAAATATTTGGTTTGGAGACCATCAAAGATCAATATGTGCATGATGCTGAATTAAAAGATGTATTGCAGAAATGTAAGGAAGGGAGAACTTGGAACAAGTTCGTTCTTAATGATGGATTTGTGTTTCGTGCTAACAAGCTATGCATTACAGCTAGCTCCGTTCGTCTTTTGTTGTTGGAGGAGGCGCATGGAGGAGGATTAATGTGACACTTTGGCATCAAGAAGATGGAGGATATACTTGCCACACATTTCTTTTGGCCAAAGATGAGACGGGATGTTGAGCGTTTTGTTGCTTGCTGCACGACATGTCAAAAAGCTAAGTCACGACTCAATCCTCATGGTTTATATATGCCTTTGCCTGTACCTAGTGTTCCTTGGGAGGATATATCTATGGACTATGTTTTAGGTTTACCTCGAACAAAGAAGGGGAGGGATAGCATATTTGTTGTCATGGATAGGTTCTAAAAAATGGCACACTTTATACCATGTCTTAAAAGCGATGATGCTGTTAATGTTGCTGATTTGTTCTTTCGTGAAATTATTCGCTTGCATGGTGTGCCAAATACTATTGTTTCAGATCATGATACTAAATTTTTTAGCCACTTTTGGAGATGTTTATGGGCTAAGTTGGGGACTAAACTGCTTTTTAGTATTACTTGTCACCCCCAAACTGATGGACAAACTGAAGTAGTCAATAGAACATTGTCTACTATGCTTAGGGCTGTTTTGAAGAATAACAAGAAAATGTGGGAAGAATGCTTGCCTCATATTGAATTTGCTTATAATCGGTCATTGCATTCTACTACTAAGATGTGCCCTTTTGAAATTGTGTATGGTTTCCTACCTCATGCACCTATTGATTTGTTGCCTCATCCATCTTCGGAGAAGGTTAATTTTGATGCTAAAGAACATGCTGAATTGATTTTAAAAATGCATGAGTTAACGAAGGAAAACATTGAGCGTATGAATGCTAAATATAAACTTGCTGGAGATAAGGGTAGAAAACATGTTGTGTTTGCACCTGGAGATCTTGTTTGGTTACATTTGCGTAAGGATAGATTTCCTAATTTGCGCAAATCAAAGCTAATGCCACGTGTTGATGGTCCTTTTAAGCTGTTAGAGAAAATAAATGATAATGCATATAAACTTGAGCTGCCTGCAGATTTTGGGGTTAGTCCCACTTTTAACATTGCAGATTTGAAGCCTTATTTGGGTGAGGACGATGAACTTACATCGAGGACGACTTCATTTCAAGAAGGGGAGGATGATGAGGACATCAATACCATTGTTACACCCACAGCCCCTGCTGCTATACATATTGGACCAATTACTAGAGCTCGCGCACGCCAATTGAATTATCAGGTACTTTCATTTATTGGTAACGATTCTAATGTTCATGAGAATATGATGCTGCCTAAATTGGATACATTTGTTTTGCTTACAAATGAAGGGCCTAGTTTGGACAAGAAAGATGAACCTTGGAGAAAGTTCAAGCATGGAGATGATGGCATGCGCAAGGGGCTCAAGAACGGAGTTACAAGTGATGATTTCAGGACTTTGAAGCCACCATAAGGAGTGCCTGAAGCCTTGGACAAAATATACAAGATGCCACTTCAGAAATTTCATCCAGAGGCTAATTTAGGTGTTGCGTCACCTTATTATTGGGCCAGTCCCATGTATTTTTGAAATACTTAAGTATAGGCTGTTTTTAGAGTCCGTATGTGTGGGGAAACAAGAGTTAGGGTTGGTCTCGGGCCCCTCCTCCAAGGTCCACGAAATCCCCCCTCTTCCTCCATGTAGCCCTTAGGACGTCGTTTAGACTTTGGGTTTTGTTTAGACTAAAAGTTCGACATAGCTGCAACTTCGCGAACTTCGTTTATGTCCAACGGCAAGACCAAGACGTCACAGAACCCCACCTTTGATCAATAAAGCTTTCCTCTTATATTCGCAATATCCAGATTGCAATCTTAGTTTCTTGCTTGTTCTTTGTTTGCCTGCAGGAAATAGACCTTCGTGGTTAGGTTGATCATGCTCCGGCGTGGTCAATAACCTCTCGGATTTGGTTTAGCGATTGCTAAGGCGCGACGTCCTCGCACGTTCGTAGTCGGATCGTCAAAGTCAACTTCCTCCAAAACTATAGCCACCATCTCATCAAAAGACGGGACACCTTTGCCTCTATCAGGAGGGGTCTAGCATGGCGGGGCGGCCCGGCACAGGCCTCCCCAGCGATGGGGCATGGCGGGGCGGCGGGGCGACGCAGGGGCCGCGCGGAGGAGGACGGCAGCAATGCAGGAGGGGGCAGGAGGGCTGGACGGCGGCGGTGCTGGCCGGCGGCCGAGGCTGGATCCGGGGGGCGGGGCTGGCCGGCGGCGACGACAGCGGCGACAGAGGAGAGAGGCGAGCGCATGGGAGGGAGAGAGAGAAAGAGAGAGAGAGAGAGAGAGAGAGGGGGGGGGGGAGAGACGACTCGGCCCGTTAAGTGGGCCTTCTTTGCCATCTGCTAGCAGATGGCAAAGAGGGCGACCGTTAGGGTTGGCCCACGCCTCCTCTTTGTCGTCCGCTTGAGTAACATTGTCGTCCACTAGCGGATGGCAAAGTAGTCACCTCTTTTGTCATCCGCTAGCAGACGACAAAGAATCTGACCTAGCCACGCCGTGCCCTATGGGGCCCACCTGGCTCTTTGCCATCTGCCGTCTAGCTCTTTGCCGTCAGCTGGCCGACGGCAAATGGAATTTTTGCCATCTGCACTTTCTTTGCCGTAAGCTTTGTGGAAGTGGACGGCAAAGAGCCTCTTTGCCGTCAGCTGGCAGACGGCAAAGAGATGGCAGACGGCCAAATGCCAGATTCCAGCAGTGTGGTGGTCTTGTCCCCCGGCTTCTATGGTATAGGTTCACCATCACAAAAGGATGCACGAGTCTCCGGAGCGCTGGAACATCCAGCTAAACTCATACCTTTGAATATTGCCTCGTACACAATATTTTGGTTTGGAAGATCATAAACTTGGCCTTGGAGATGATCAATGCATTCATTGAGCTGGAAGACGACGTCCTTCAAGGGATGGCCATCCACTATGTTTTCACGGGTGGATTCCATGATCATGGAGTGGTTGGCGCTCAGTCCAGATTCCACCATCCCTTGGCACTTAAAGATCTCCTACTCCAATGCCTAAAGCCTGGCCTCCATGCTCCCCGTCCTCTTGTGACCTTTAGCATCCCAGATGTGGAGCACCCCCTCAGGCATCTCAATGGATTGAGGGTGCCTCATCACCTCCGGTAGGTAGGGGTTGATGATCTTCTTGTAGAACTTTTCCTTGGAAGAGCTTGGTGGAGCCATGGCGATCTAGATCTGTCAGAAAAATTGCAAAAAACAAGAACAGAGGATATTTCCTCGATGAAGTGGTCAAATCGTCTGGGGGTATATATAAAGAATTTTTATCTTGGGACACAAGTATACCACATGAAAACAGAGTCAGGAAGGCTCATAAGGGTCCCGCTACCCACTAGGACGCGCCAGGAGATGCAGGCATACCATGGTGCCTAGTGGACACCTAGTTTGCCTTCTTGGGTATTTCTTTTTTTCTCTAACATTCCAAGAAAACAAAAAATATTTTTGCGGAATTTTTTGAGTTTGGTTACTTACCATATCACGTACCTCTTCCTTTTCAGGGTTCTAGAGTGTTCTGGAAGGTCTCTTTTATGTATTCCTCCGGTGTCATGGTTTGACCACCTTCGGCTTAGTGCCTTCGGCATTGCTAATCTTAATAGCTCCAGAGCGGTAAACTTCTTCAATGATATATGGTCCTTCACACTGGAGAGGAGCTTTCCTCCAAAAAATCTAAAACGAGAATTGTACAATACAACATACTCACCCACTTTGAATTCCCGTCTTTTGATTCTTTTATAATGCTACATTTTAACTTTTTCTTTGAACAATTTGGCATTTTCATAGGATTGGTTTCTCCGTTCATCTAATGAGATAGATAGAGGGGAAGGTGTCCCGATGTTTCGATGAGAAAGATATCGTTTTCTGTGGGAGTCAACTTTGATGATCCGACTACGAACGTGCGAAGATGTCGCGCCTTAGCAATCGCTAAACTAACTTCTGGGGGTTATTGACCACGCCGGAGCATGATCAACCTAACAACGAGGGTCTATTTCCTGCGATCAAACGAAGAACAAGCAAGAAACTGAGATTGCAATCTGGATATTGCGAATAAAAGAGGAAAGCTTTATTACTGAAGGTGGGATTCTGTGACGTCTTGGTCTGGTCATTGGACACAAATAAAGTACGCGAAGTTGCAGCTATGGTGAACTTTTAATCTAAACAAAACCCAAAGTCTAAACGACGCCCTAAGGGCTGTATATATGGAGGAAGAGGGGGGAATTTCGTGGCCCTTGGAGGAGGGGTCCGAAACCAACCCTAACTCTTGTTTCCCCACACATACGGACTCTAAAAACAGCCTATACTTAAGTATTTCGAAAATACATGGGCCTGGCCCAATAATAAGGTGACGCAGCACCTAGAATAGCCTCTGGAAGAAATTTATGAAGTGACATCTTGTATATTTCGTCCAAGGCTTCATGCACTCCTTATGGTGGCTTCAAAGTCCTGAAATCATCACTTGTAACTCCGTTCTTGATCCCCTTGCGCATGCCATCATCTCCATGCTTGAACTTGTTCCAAGGTTCATCTTTCTTGTCCAAGCTAGGCCCTTCATTTGTAAGCAAAACAAATGTATCCAATTTAGGCAACATCATATTCTCATGAACATTAGAATCGTTACCAAGAAACGAAAGTACCTGACAATTCAATTGACGTGCGCGAGCTCTAGTAATTGGTCCAGTATGTATAGCAGCAGGGGCTGTGGATGTAAAAATGGTATTGATGTCCTCATCATCCTCCCCTTCTTGAAATGAAGTCGTCCTCGATGAAAGCTCATCTTCCTCACCCAAATAAGACTTCAAATCTGCAATGTTAAAAGTGGGACTAACCCCAAAATCTGCAGGCAGCTCAAGTTTATATGCATTATCATTTATTTTCTCTAACACCTTAAAAGGACCATCAGCATGTGGCATTAGCTTTGATTTTCGCAGATTAGGAAATCTATCCTTACGCAAATGTAACCAAACAAGATCTCCAGGTGCAAACACAACATGTTTTCTACCCTTATCTCCAGCAAGTTTGTATTTAGCATTCATACGCTCAATGTTTTCCTTAGTTAACTCATGCATTTTTAAAATCAATTCAGCATGTTCTTCAGCATCAAAATTAACCTTCTCCGAAGATGGAAGAGGCAACAAATCAATAGGTGCACGAGGTAGGAAACCATACCAAATTTCAAAAGGGCACATCTTAGTAGTAGAATGCAATGAACGATCATTAGCAAATTCAATATGAGGCAAGCATTCTTCCCACATTTTTTTATTATTCTTCAAAACAGCCCTAAGCATAGTAGACAATGTTCTATTGACTACTTCAGTTTGTCCATCAGTTTGGCGGTGACAAGTAGTACTAAAAAGCAGTTTAGTCCCCAATTTAGCCCATAAAAATCTCCAAAAGTGGCTAAAAAATTTAGTATCATGATCTGAAACAATAGTATTTGGCACACCATGCAAGCGAATAATTTCACGAAAGAACAAATCAGCAAGATTAACAGCATCGTCGCTTTTATGACATGGTATAAAGTGTGCCATTTTCGAGAATCTATCCACGACAACAAATATCCTATCCCTCCCCTTCTTTGTTCGAGGTAAACCTAAAACAAAGTCCATAGATATATCCTCCCAAGGGACATTTGGTACATGCAAAGGCATATATAAACCATGAGGATTGAGTAGTGACTTAGCTTTTTGACATGTAGTGCAGCGAGCAACAAAACGCTCAACATCCCGTCTCATCTTTGGCCAAAAGAAATGTGTGGCAAGTATATCCTCCGTCTTCTTGATGCCAAAGTGTCACATTAATCCTCCTCCATGCGCCTCCTGCAACAACAAAAGATGAACGGAGCTAGCTGTAATGCATAGCTTGTTAGCACGAAACACAAATCCATCATTAAGAACGAACTTGTTCCAAGTTCTCCCTTCCTTACAATTCTGCAATACATCCTTAAATTCAGCATCATGCATATATTGATCTTTGATGGTCTCCAAACCAAATATTTTAAAGTCAAGTTGTGAAAGCATAGTATAACAACGAGACAATGCATCTGCAATAACATTTTCTTTACCCTTCTTGTGTTTAATGACATGAGGGAAAGTCTCAATGAATTCAACCCATTTAGCATGTCTACGGTTCAGTTTTGCTTGACTTTTAATGTGTTTCAAAGATTCATGATCAGAATGTATAACAAATTCCTTGGGCCGTAATTAATGTTGCCATGTTTCTAAGGTCCGAACAAGAGCATCTAATTCTTTATCATAAGTAGAATAGTTCAGACTAGGCCCACTCAATTTTTCAGAAAAGTATGCAACATGTCTGCCATCTTGTAATAACACATCTCCTAATCCAATTCCACTAGCATCACATTCATGCTCAAAAGTCTTATTAAAATCAGTAAGTTGGAGTGAAGGAGCATGTGTCAACTTATCTTTCAATACCGTGAATGCTTCTTCCTGTGCGGTAGCCCAAACAAAAGGCACATCCTTCTTTGTAAGCTCGTTGAGAGGTGCAGCAATGGTGCTGAAATCTCTCACAAAACGCCTATAGAAACCAGCGAGGACAAGGAAACTCCTCCCTTGAGTGACTGTTTTGGGCTGCGGCCAACTCTCAATAGCTTCAATCTTGGCTTTATCAACTTCAATTCCCTGTGGAGTAACAACATAGCCAAGAAAAGATACTCGGTCGGTGCAAAAGGTGCACTTTCCACTACTAGGAAAAGGGCTATAGATGGAAATGACTCTAATGGCGCACCAGACATGTGGTGCGCCATTAGTATATACTAATGGCGCACCATGTGTTGGTGCGCCATTAGTGTCCAAATACTAATGGTGCACCACATCAACGGTGCGCCATTAGTAACAATTTTTTTTATTTTTTCAAAACTACTAATGGCGCACCGTGGGAGTGGTGCGCCATTACTAGTTGAACTAGTAATGGCGCACCACTCCCATGGTGCGCCATTAGTAAAAATTTAGTAAAAAAAAATTTAATTTTTTTCAAAACTACTAATGGCGCATCGTGGCAGTGGTGCGCCATTACTAGTTGAACTAGTAATGGCGCACCACTCCCACGGTGCGCCATTAGTAAAAAAAATTTAAATTTTTTTCAAAACTACTAATGGCGCACCGTGGGGTGGTGCGCCATTACTAGTTGAACTAGTAATGGCGCACAACTCCCACGGTGCGCCATTTGTAACTTGGCCCAAACATTCGCCCGAATGCACCCCCCCCACCCTTGGACCGCCTTTTCAGTTTCAAAAAAAATAAAAGAAAATGATAGAAATGTCAAAAAAATAAAAGAAAATAAGATTCCCATGTGATATGTGGTCTAGTTGTTAGCAAAATTTACAAACATGAATTTTCGACTTTTTTGCAAAATCTCTCGAGAATTTGTAAAAATGGGCATAACTTTTGCGTACGAACTCGGATGAAAAAGTTTTTTATACGAAAAATCATCTACTCGAAAAGTTACATCCGAATTTAACTAGGGAAACCCCGTTAAACATTTTCAAAATCCCCAAAAACCTAACAGAAAAAAAGTTACAGGGCTTCTAAGATCCGGAGGCAAAAAAATTCAAAAAATTTCAAACTTACTAGTGGCGCACCATATGCTAGGCGCGCCACTAGTAACAGAAAAAAATTGGTTTTGGAAAAAAAATTTGAATTATTTTTCAAAATATGATACGTAATATGATTGGGAAGTTTGAAATATTTTTTCAAAATTTCATCATACTCATGAACATGAACAAAGTCCTAGACATCAGCAAGGTTTAATAGGATTGATATGATAGATATATCAACAAGTGCCCGTGAAGTGAGGTGGTGCTGGGGTTGGATAGAACTATGAAGTTAAGCGTGCTTGGGCTAGACTAGTGTGAGGATGGGTTCCCTTTCGGGAAGTTTGACCACAGAGTGCGATTTGACCTGAGATTAAGCATATTGACTCAAGATTAAGCCATAGTGACCTGAGATTAAGAAAAAAAATGGCGCACCTCTAGGCATACTAAGGGCGCACTACTGGTGCGCCATTAGTATCTGGTATACTAATGGCGCACCAGTGGTGCGCCATTAGTAAAAAATACTAGTGGCGTGATACTAATGGCGCACCAGTAGTGCGCCATTAGTAGGCAAAACTGGTGCACCATTAGTAGGCCTTTTCGTAGTGTTCCAAGGTTACCAAACAAACGTGCATCACGTAGAGCAATAAAAACAGCACGTAAATGTTCCAAATGTTCCTCCAAAGATTCACTATAAATCAGTATATCATCAAAATAGACTACCACAAATCGTCCAATGAAAGCATGTAAAACTTCGTTCATTAACCTCATGAAAGTACTAGGTGCATTTGAAAGTGCGTTATATCGACTAGAGGGGGGGTGAATAGGAGATTTTTATGAAAGTCTTCAAAACATGGAAGTTATGAAGACAAATAGTAGAGATATGCCTATTACTATGCAGCGGAAGTTAGACTACACTAGGCAAGCCATGGTCAAGTATCAACAGAGTGAAAGCACAGTGACAAATAGCTATAATTAGGATCAGGTAGGAAGATACTATGAAGCCAAACAGATCATACACTCGCGTTGTGAAGACAAAAGATAGAACAGACACGCAATGACTTCACAATGAGTGATCAGTAAGTAAAAGGAAGTGAAGACGAAACCAGTGACTCGTTGAGGACAATGATGTGTTGGACCAGTTCCAGTTGCTGTGACAACTATACGTCTGGTTGGAGCGGCTAGGTATTTAAACCTTAGGACACACAGTCCCGGACACCCAGTCCTGAACACGCAGCTCAGGACACCAAGTCCTCACCGTATTCTCCTTGAGCTAAGGTCACATAGTCCTCGCCCAATCACTCTGGTAAGTCTTCAAGGTAGACTCCCAAACCTTCACAGACTTCGTTCACTGGCAATCCACAATGTCTCTTGGATGCTCTGAACGCGACGCCTAACCATCTGGGGATGCACAGTCCTCAAGTGTAATAAGTCTTCAGATCACACAGACAAGAAGACTTAAGTGATTCCCAATGTTCTCTGGCTCTGGGTGGTTAGGGCTTTATCCTCGCAAGGAATTCTCTCTCTCAAAGGCTTCGAGGTGGGTTGCTCTCAAACGACAAAAGCCGTGCACTGAAATCTGAGCAGCCAACCGTTTATGGTTGTAGGGGGTGGGCTATTTATAGCCACTTGGCAACCCGACCTGATTTGTCCAAAATGACCCTGGGTCACTAAGGAACTGACACGTGTCTCAACGGTCAGATTTCAAACTCTCACGACAACTTTCCTTGGGCTACAAGCAAAGCTGACTTGTCCGGCTCTGGACAAGATTCGCTCTCATTGTCTTCACTCGAAGACATAGGTTTTTGGTTTAGGCATCACTTAAGTCATTCTAACTGGTTCTCCTGGACCCCACTTAACAGTACGGTGGTTCCTATGACTCAACACAAAAAAAAGAACTACGAAAGATCTAAGTCTTCGAGCTCCATAGGCTTCATAACGTGTCTTCTTTTGTCATAGTCTTCAATGTGAATATCTTCATATACCACCTTTGACTTCAATGTCTTCATACATTTTTAGGGGTCATCTCTGGTAGTAAAACTGAATCAATGAGGGACTTCTACCTGTGTTATCCTGCAATTCTCACAAACACATTAGTCCCTCAACTAGGTTTGTCGTCAATACCCCAAAACCAACTAGGGGTGGCACTAGATGCACTTACAGCATTAGTTAACCCAAAAGGCATGACTAATCACTCATATAATCCAAACTTAGTTTTAAATGTTGTTTTCCATTCATCTCCCAATTTCATACGAATTTTATGGTATCCACTACGCAAATCAACTTTGGAGAATATTGTAGAGCCACTCAATTCATCAAGCATGTCGTCTAGCCTAGGAATAGGATGACGATAACGAATAGTAATATTATTAATGCCTCTACAATCAACACACATAAGCGACGTACCATCATTTTTTGGCACTAAAATGATAGGAACAACACAAGGACTAAGGGATTCGCGTATATAACCTTTGTCGAGCAGCTCCTGTACTTGACGCATAATCTCCTTCGTCTCCTCTAGATTGGTACGGTATGGCGCACTGTTGGGTAAGGATGCACCGGGAATTAAGTCAATTTGATGTTCAATCCCTCGAATAGATGGTAATCTCAGTGGCACGTCTTGTGGAAAGACGTCAGCGAACTCCTGCAAAATGTTAGTGATAGCAGGAGGCAAAGAGGAAGGCACGTCCTTGAATGAAAATAATGCCTCTTTGCACACAAAATCATAGCAAACAGATTTGCTGAAATCTAGCTCATCAACGTCAGATTTTGTGGCAAGTAAACATGCACTTTTAAATTTAATTTCAGAAGCAACACTAGATGGTTTATTACTAGGTTTCATTTGTTGCTCAAATTCTTTTGCCACAATCTGATTTTCACTCTTATTTTTCTCCTATTTTGCTTTATTAGCTCTATTAATATCATCTTTCAAAATGGATTCAGGAGTCATAGGAAGCAAAGTAATATGGCTATCCTTATGAACAAGATGTAACGCCCTCGATGCGGCTATATCTCCTACGTGTCGAAGCATGACTTAGAGGCATAACCGCATTGAAAGCAATGTCGCAAGTAAGGTAATCTTCACAACAACCCATGTAAATATATAAAAAGGAAAAGGATACATAGTTGGCTTACACTCGCCACGTCACACAAATACATGAATAACATTACAATCATCCAATACACTCAAGGTCCGACTATGGTACCAAAATAAAAGATCAACCCCAACATGCGAAACAGTCCCCGATTGCCCCAACTGGGCACCACTACTGATCATCAGGGAAAGACACATAGTAATGGCGAGAGTCTTCGTCGAACTCCCACTTGAGCTCAAGCGCATCATCTGGAACGGTATCATCGGTCCCTGCATCTGGTTTTGGCATCTGGAACGGAGTCATCGGGCCCTGCATCTGGTTTGGAAGTAATCTGTGAGCCACGGGGACTCAGCAATCTCGCACCCTCGCGATCAAGACTATTTAACCTTATAGGTAAGGCAAAGTAATATGTGGAGCTGCAGCAAGCAACTAGCATATATGATGGCTAACCTGTTCACAAAAGAGAGCGAGAAGAGAAGGCAAAGCACGAACGAAGAACTATAGAACATCCTGCGGCAAACATTACTCCAACACTGTGTTCACTTCCCGGACTCCGCCAATAAGAGACCATCACGGTAACACACGCAGTTGATTCATTTTAATTAAGTTAAGGTTCAAGTTATCTACAACCGGACATTAACAAATTCCCATCTGCCCATAACCGCGGGCACGGCTTTCGAAAGTTCAAATCCCTGCAGGGGAGTACCAACTTAGCCCATGACAAGCTCTCACGGTCAACGAAGGATATACCTTCTCCCGAGACATTCCGATCAGACTCGGTATCCCGGTTCTACAAGACAACTTCGACAAGTTAAAACAAATCCAGCAACACCACCCGATGTGCCGACAAATCCCGATAGGAGTTGCACATATCTCATTCTCAGGGCACACTCAGATGAGCAATCCGTACAACTAAAACCAGCCCTCGAGTTTCCCCGAGGTGGCGCTGCAAGGGGCTCTAGTTTGGACCAACACTCAGAGGAGCACTGGCCCGGGGGGGTTTAAATAAGATGACCCTTGGGCTCCGGAAACCCAAGGGAAAAAGAGGCTAGGTGGTAAATGGTAAAACCAAGGTTAGGCATTTCTGGAAGAGTTTTATTCAAGGCGAACTGTCAAGGGGTTCCCATTATCACCCAACCGCGTAAGGAACGCAAAATCCGGGAACATAACACCGATATAACGGAAACTAGGGCGGCAAGAGTGGAACAAAACACTAGGCAAAAGGCCGAGCCTTCCACCCTTTACCAAGTATATAGATGCATTAAGATAACAAGATAATATAATGATATCCCAACAAATAAACAATGTTCCAACAAGGAACGATCTCCAATCTTCACCTGCAACTAGCAACGCTATAAGAGGGGCTGAGCAGAGCCAAAGTTTGCTAGGAAATAACATCACAGTTAGCATGGGATAGAGGGCAACGGTTTGCTAGGACATGGTGGGTTAGAGGTTTGACATGGCAATTTGGGAGGCATGATAAGCAAGTGGTAGGCATCGTAGCATAGGCATAGCAAAAGAGCGAGCATCTAGCAAGCAAAGATAGAAGTGATTTCGAGGGTATGATCATCTTGCCTGCAAAGTTGTCAGAGTTGACTTGATCCTCGTAAGCAAACTCAACGGGCTCCTCGTTAGCGAACTCGTCTCCCGGCTCTACCCAAACAAGACAAAACAAACAAGCAAAAGGAACACAATCAACCACGTGCAAATGCTCGAACAACATGATGCAAACATGGTATGCTATGCGGGATGCGATATGTGATGCATATGCAAGATTTGACAAGGAATGATTGAACCTGGCCTCAACTTGGAAATCCAAGAGTGCCACTGGAAAGGTGAGGTGATTTCGGTTGAAATCGATATAAAGATCACCGGAATCGGATGCACGGTTTGGAAATGGCAAGCAAAACAAATATGGCACCGGTCTGCGATAAACAGCAAGTAGCCATCTAAATGCAACAAGATAAATATGCTACAGCACTCAAACATGGCAACAAAATACATGGCAGGGATCCACTCATGATGCTTGACAAAAGATGAACACTGAGCTACGGCTAATTCATCCATTAACAGGTTCAAACAAGCATGGCAAAAGTGCAAATGATAAACAGGTTTCAGACTTAGTGAAATTAACACAAGTCTGGAATTTCAGATCAGGTAGCACACTTTGGAGCATGAAAAACTATATGCTACAGGACCTGAACATGGCAAAAAGCATGGCATGAAGCTACTCAAATATCTTAACAAAAGTCCCTTAGTGACCTTGAGCCAAAAGGGATCAGAAAATACAATTGCAAGCATGTGAACATGGCAAAAACAATCAGATCACAGACTTAGTGAAAACTGGAGCATGCTGAAAACAAATATCAAGTAGGCATGTTTACGAGCTCGATGCATTCACTACAGAGTGCAAGGTCATGACAACTAAGCATACACCCATCAAGAATACATAAAAGAAGCTAGACATGGCAAGAACAACAACATAGCATGCACGGATCAACAACAACATCCTCGGCAAAATCGCTAACAAGTAGACAATCTGCCAGGATACGAAATAGCAAAAGTAGAGCTCGATTCTCAAGCTAGGGTGCTCCATAATGCAAACAAAGACATGGATGGATAGAGCACCATATTAACAAATCACCTTACTGATCATCCTCAAAAGAGGCACGGATCACTAGGAAACAACATGAACATATGGCATATTGATAAAAACAGATCAAGGACTTGGTGAAATTCTAAGTCCCTGAAATCAGCATTAACGAATGCACTACTTTGCAAGCTTGTGCTAGTCACCACACATATCACAAAAATACATGGATAGCACCTCTGTAAAGATGGCATGGCATATAACAAAACTCATGTAGAGCTCAGGAGCATATCATGCACACATTAATCATGGCAAAAATGACAAATAGCTATTTGGTGCAGCAGATCTGACAATTATCTAAATAGCTCTCTTCCAACAGCATTTCGGGCATCAAGATGAGCTCAAATGAAAATGATGCAATGAGATGAAATGATGTACTCTCTGAGGCGAACATTTTGATATGCTAAACGCCCAAAACGGAGCTACGGAGGCGGAGTTAGAGCATGATGAAAAACGCAATTTAATATGCAGACTTGGGGAAAAAACGGGGTCAACCCTAGGGTTACTGTAGCTCCGATCCGGATCTAGATCGGGCGAGCGCGTACTTCAAGGAACGCCGGAAAGGAAGGTCGCCGGAGATCCCTATTCACCGGAGTTCGTCGGGGATGGAGGCCGGCGGCTTGCCGAAGTGGAGGAGGCCGGTCGCCGGACTTGAGAGAGGCGGGGTGAGGCGGCGTGGGAGCTGCCGCGGTGGAGGGCGGCGAGGTGCGGCTTCGGCCGGCGAGGAGTGCGGGGGCTGCGCGGAGCAGCGCGAGAGGGCCGCGCGGCCGGCGCGTCGAGAGAGGGCACGCGCGGCGAGCCGGCGAGAGAGCGACGGCCCGCGGATTGAGGGCGGCCTCTGGCCCGGGCGGATTCGCCGGGAGGAGCCGGGCGGGCTGCGACGGAGTGGGCGGCGGCCGCGACACCTGGCGCGAGCGCGGTTGGCTGGGCGCGTGCGGGCGGACGCGTGCGGTCCGGCCGGACGTGGGCGGCGGGCGGAGCGAGATTTAGGGTTTCGGGGAAGAGGACCCGGGGATTTTCGGGGGAGGTCTATATATAGGCATAGAGGGAGTAGGAGAGTCCAAATGAGGTGCGGTTTTCGGCCACGCGATCGTGATCGAACGCTCTAGATGATGGAGAGGTTTGGTGGGTTTTGGGCCAAATTGGAGGGTGTTGGGCTGCAACACACAGGAGGCCTTTTCGGTCCCTCGGTTAACCGTTGGAGCATCAAACGAAGTCCAAAAGGTACGAAACTTGACAGGCGGTCTACCGGTAGTAAACCAAGGCTTCTTGGCAAGTCTCGGTCCAATCTGGAAATGTTTAACCCCCACACACGAAAAGAAAGTAGAAAGGACCACCGGAGGAGATAGGAGCGCCGGAATGCAAAACGGACAACGGGGAAAATGCTCGGATGCATGAGACGAACACGTATGCAAATGCAATGCACATGATGACATGATATGAGATGCATGACAACGATAACAACACACGGAGACAAAAACCCGAAGCCGAGGAAATAAAATAACTTAGCGCCGGAAACGGCAAGAGTTGGGATACATATAAGGTAAATTACATCCGGGGTGTTACAACACTCCACCACTACGAAAGGATCTCGTCCCGAGATCTAGGACTGGAAGAACGCCGGGTACTCAGAACGGAGGTGATCCTCGCGTTCCCAGGTGGCTTCACGGTCGGAATGGTGTGACCACTTGACTTTGAGGAATTTTATTGACTTATTGCGAGTCATGCGTTCAGTCTCTTCAAGAATAGCAACTGGGTGCTCACGATAAGAAAGGTCTTTTTGGAGATCAATGTCTTCGAAGTTGACGGTGCGGTCAGGAGTCTTGGAACACGTCATGCACATTTGCAAAGTTTGAAGGAAGCTCGAGTTGATAGGTGAGATCACCTCTCTTGCTGACGATCTTGAAAGGACCCACATATCTAGGGGCAAGCTTCCCTTTGATACCGAAGCGATGAGTACCTTTCATTGGAGAGACGCGGAGGTAAACATGATCTCCGATCTCGAAAGCCAAATCACGGTGCTTACTATCATAGTAGCTCTTCTGTCGTGATTGCGCAGCTTTGAGGTTATCACGAATGACTTTGCACGTCTCCTCTGCCTCTGTGATCAAGTCATTTCCAAGAAATTGATGTTCACCGGTTTCTGACCAGTTAAGAGGAGTACGACACTTCCTGCCATCCAGAATTTCGAATGGGGCCTTGCCCGAACTTGCTTGAAAACTGTTGTTGTAGGAGAATTTGGCGTATGGAAGACAATCTTCTCACTTCATACCGAAGGAGATAACGCAAGCCCTGAGCATATCTTCAAGAATCTGATTGACACGCTTGACTTGACTGCTAGTTTGAGGATGGAAAGTTGTGTTAAAGTGGATGTTGGTGCCCATGGCCTTCTGAAAAGAATCCCAAAACTTGGAGGTAAAGATGTTTCCACGGTCCGAAAAGATCACCTGTGGAATGCCATGCAGAGAGACAATCCGAGAGGTATAAAGCTCCGCCAATTGAGCTGCAGTGATTGACTCTTTGATAGGCAGAAAATGAGCCACTTTAGTGAGTTTGTCGATGACAACGAATATAGCATCATTGCCACGCTTGGACTTTGGAAACCCAGTCACGAAGTCCATCTCAATGTGGTCAAACTTCCATTCTGGAATGGCAAGAGGTTGGAGAAGACCCACTGGACTTTGGTGTTCTGCCTTCACTCTTCTGCAGACATCACATTCATTCACGAACTGAGCAATCTCGCTCTTCATTCGAGTCCACCAATAAGCCTGCTTGAGGTCCTGATACATCTTCGTACTCCCAGGGTGGATGGAGAGGAGTGAATTGTGAGCCTCGTTCATGATAACTTTACAAAGGTCACCTTTGGGCACAACAATACGATCCTCGAAGAAGAGAGTGTCCTTGTCATCAAGGCGGTAGCACTTGTACTTGGAATGACTCTTGGCAATCCCAATCTTCACCTTTTTCACCAAAGCATCAAGAAGCTGAGCTTGGCGAATCTGATCTTCCAAGGTAGGAGAGACTTGAAGGTTGGCGAGGAAACCTTGAGGAACAACTTGCAGATTAAGTTTGCGGAAAGCTTCACAAAGCTCGGGTTGATAAGGCTTGAGAATCAGACTGTTGCAATAAGCCTTCCTGCTCAATGCGTCAGCAATCACATTGGCCTTGCCTGGAGTATAATCGATACTCGGATTATACTCTTGAATCATTTCGACCCATCGAGTGCCTGAGGTTGAGATTAGGCTGAGTGAAGATGTACTTGAGACTCTTGTGATGTCAGTGAAAATGTCCACTTTTCTTCCCAATAAGAGATGTCTCCAAGTCAAAAGAGCATGCACAATTGCCGCCAACTCGAGGTCATGAGTGGGGTAGTTCTTCTCGTTGGGCTTCAACTGGCGAGAGGTATAAGCCACAACTTTCTTCTCTTGCATCAACACTGCACCAAGACCTTGAAGAGAGGCATCGCAGAAGACCTCGAACGGTTTGGATTCATCAGGAGGAGTCAGAACTGGAGCAGTGACTAATTTCTCTTTCAAAGTGTTGAAAGCGATGTCACATTCCGGAGACCAAACGTACTTGACGTGCTTCTGGAGAAGGTTGAAAGAGGCTTCGCGATCTTTGAAGTTCTCAACGAACCTTCGACAGTAGCTTGTGTGACCAAGGAAGGTGCGGAGTTGCTTCACGTTCTGAGGTGGTTCCCAATTCACAATTTCAGACACCTTCTCAGGATTCACCGCTATGCCCTTGGCAGAGATGATATGCCCAAGATAAAGAACCTCATCGAGCCAAAACTCGCACTTTGAGAACTTGGCGTAGAACTGATGTTCCCTGAGCTTATCGAGCACCAAACGCAAGTTCTTGGCATGATCTTCCTTGTTCTTCGAAAAGACCAGAATGTCGTCGAGATAGACCAAAACGAAGTCATTTGTGTAGGCGCTGAAGATGAAGTTCATCATGTGATAGAAAGTCGGAGGAGCGTTGACGAGGCCAAAAGACATGACAGTGTATTCATATGAACCATAGCTTGTTCTGAAAGCCGTCTTGGGAATATTTTGCGCACGAATTCGAATCTGGTGATAGCCCATACGGAGATCAAGCTTGGAGAATACTTGGGCACCTTTGAGTTGTTCGAACAGCTCATTGATGTTGGGAAGTGGGTACTTGTTCTTGATAGTCTTCTTGTTCAATGGATGGTAGTCAACACAAAGTCGGTCCGTTCCATCCTTCTTCTTCACAAAAAGTACTCCACAACCCCATGGAGAAGAACTAGGTCGGATGACACCCATGCGCTCTTGAATATCGAGTTGCTTCTTTAGCTCCTTCAACTCTTCAGGTCCGAGCTTGTAAGGACATTTGCACACCAGTTCCGTGCCAGGCTCAAGATCGATGACGAATTCAACTGGCCGCAGCGGAGCCATGACTGGCAGCACCTCTGAGCTCTTCTGGAAAGACATCTTGATATTCGCAAACGACTAGAATTTGAGAGATGGCATCCAGTTCACCCTTCTCATTGAGAGAAAACAGACGTATTGTATCATCACGAGCGGCACAGACAATTACATCCTCAGACGAATGAGTCAATTGAATCTTCCTGGCTGCACAATCAAGATGCGCCTTGTGCATAGAAAGCCAATCCATTCCGAGAATAAGATCAATATCCGAGTTTCCAAGAACCACCGGAGTGGACAGAAACTTGTAGTCGCCCAACGTGATAGAGACATCCGGGACGCAATTGTTAGAAGTCATTTGCTTGCCCGGAGACACAATCTTCAACGGGAAAGGAATCCTTTCTGTCACAAAATCATGCTTGGCAATAAATGGTGTTGAAATAATAGAAAGCGATGCACCAGTGTCAAAAAGAACTTTTGTAGGAACATCGTTAACAGGAAGGTTACCCATGATAACATCTGGCGAGTCCTCTGCCTGAGCTGTGTTCAACAAGTTGACCTTGGCGTGCTTGGGGTTATGCTTGACCACCGCTGTACTTGCCGATCTCACAGGAGGAGGAGGAGGAGGGAGACGCCTCTGATTGAAGCATTTTTTGGCATAGTGACCCTTCTGTTGGCACTTGTTGCACGTGACCTCTGAAAGTGGATGGTGATACGGAGCACTCGATCTTGGAGCTTGAGACGAAGTCTTGTTCTGAAAGCCAGGGTTGGGTGGGTGGGAAGATCCACTGCCACCTTTGCTGTTCTGTTGATACGGCTGACGGAACTGAGGAGGAGGAAGCCAATACTTCTGCTGCTTAGCCACTTGAGTTGAGGAAGAAGGAGTAGCATCTCTGACTCGCTTCTTGGAAGCATCACACTTCAGTTGAGCAGCCTCTTGCTTCAATGCCATGTTGTAAAACTCATCGTACCTCCTGGGTTGAAAGAGGACAAGAGGTAGCTGAATTTCTTCTCTGAGACCACCCCTGAACTGGTATATCATGCTCTTCTCGTCAGGGACGTCCTGCTTAGCAAAGCGGGCGAGCTTCTGAAACATCTTGTTGTAGTCATAGACAGACATAGAGCCTTGCTTCAGGTTGCGGAATTCCTCATGCTTGCTTTCAATGATGCTCTGAGGAATATGATGAGCTTTGAAGTCTTGACGGAATTCATCCCAGGTAATCACACGGCCTCCTCTGGAATCTTTGTACTGCTGAAACCATTCTGCAGCTTGGTCTTTGAGTTGGAAGGAAGCGAACTTGACAAAGTCCTCAGGCCTGACGTTACAGCACTCGAAATGCTTGCACAAGTCCATGAGCCAATCATCAGCGTCAGTTGCCTCAACACAATTACTGAAGGTCTTTGGCTGGTTAGCAAGGAACTGGTTGAGTGTAGCAAAGTGATTCTGATTGTTGCCCTGGTTTCCTTGGTTCTCTTGGTTGCGCTCTTGAAGAATTTGCATGATCAACTGTGTGTTTGCATTGGTTGCGGCCATCACAGCTTGCCATGCCTCCGGAGGTGGAGGTGGTGGTGGCGGATCAGGATTCGGAGTCGTGCGCCTTGGAGGAGCCATCCTGAAGAGGTTGACATCCATTAGCACACTGATAGAAAAAAATTGAAGCTGAATCCAACGGGTAGAAATTGCAACATATAGTTTTCACATCCGAATAAAATGAACGAATGCATTCCAATTGAAATGGTCACATATCCATAAATTGAGAAGCCACTTAGAACTTAGGTAGAGGAATAAAATCAACAAGGAACGGAGCAAGAACGAATACTCGGTAAGGATCACCCAATCTCAAACCAAATATCCGTGGAAGAAGAACTAGAGCTACAAGAATTCCCACCTATGAAACTCCCAAACCTTTCCGGTTATGCAATCAGGTGTTGGGGATAAAGGGGAAGCATAATATCTCACCCAAATCTAGCAAATCATACATCCAGCTGTATCCATCCTTCCACACATAACCGAGAAAAAAACTTCAGAAATCGTCTACCTCAACCTTCGAAAAGCATCCGTTATACAAGTTATGGCAAGACTCCTGAACTCCCGCCCCAGTACTGGGTGGCGTCGAGGTTATCTCACCAACAACTGCATAAAAGAGATTTTTGATGTCGGCGAACTAAACTCAGGTATTCCAGAACTGCAACGATAAAATTGTGACGACAACACCTCGGAGCTCAACTCCCCGGGACACTGCCACAACCCCTAAATGACAGGAGGCACCAAGAACAATGTTCTCGTCACAAATCGATCGGAACGATTTCAAGATACCCGCGTGATCCTAAAAAAAAATTTAGTGAAATTTGAGAAGAGAAGAGTCAAAACTCTACGTTAGGATGCCTTATGAGAGCGATGAAGGGACTGGGGAGTAAAAATAATTCCTAAACTCTGCGATATATAATTCCTAAATGACTCAAAACATTTTTCTAGACTCAACTTGTCCGCTAATTCGATCAAGCAATGGGGCTCCTAAGCTCGGGGAAGGCTCTGATACCAACTTGTAACGCCCTCGATGCGGCTATATCTCCTACGTGTCGAAGCACGACTTAGAGGCATAACCACATTGAAAGCAATGTCGCAAGTAAGGTAATCTTCACAAGAACCCATGTAAATAGATAATAAGGGGAAAGGTACATAGTTGGCTTACACTTGCCATGTCACACAAAGTACATAAATAGCATTACAATCATTCAATTCACTCATGGTCTGACTACGGTACCAAAATAAAAGATCAACCCCAACAAGCGACATGGTCCCGATCGCCCCAACTGGGCACCACTACTGATTATCAGGGAAAGACACATAGTAACAGCGTGAGTCTTCATCGAACTCCCACTTGAGCTCAAGCGCATCATCTGGAATGGAGTCATCGGGCCCTGCATCTGGTTTGGAAGTAATCTGTGAGCCACGGGGACTCAGCAATCTCGCACCCTCGCGATCAAGACTATTTAAGCTTATAGGTAAGGCAAAGTAATATGTGGAGCTGCAGCAAGCGACTAGCATATATGGTGGCTAACCTATTCGCAAAAGAGAGCCAGAAGAGAAGGCAAAGCACGAACGAAGAACTATAGAACATCATGCGGCAAACATTACTCCAACACTATGTTCACTCCCATCTGCCCATAACCGCTGGCACGGCTTTCGAAAATTCAAATCCCTGCAGGGGAGTCCCAACTTAGCCCATCACAAGCTCTCACGGTCAACGAAGGATAAACCTTCTCCCGAGACATTCCGATCAGACTCGGTATCCCGGTTCAACAAGACAACTTCGACAATGGTAAAACAAGTCCGGCAACACCGCACGAATGTGCCGACAAATCCCGATAGGAGCTGCAGATATCTCGTTCTCAGGGCACACTCAGATGAACACTACGTACAACTAAAACCAACCCTCAAGTTTCCCCGAGGTGGCGCTGCAAGTGGCTCTGTTTGGACCAACACTCAGAGGAGCACTGGCCCGGGGGGTTTAAAGAAAAGATGACCCTTGGGCTCCAGAAACCCAAGGGAAAAAGAGGCTAGGTGGAAAATGGTAAACCAAGGTTGGGCATTGCTGGAGGAGTTTTATTCAAGGCGAACTGTCAAGGGGTTCCGATTATCACCCAACCGCGTAAGGAACGCAAAATCCGGGAACAAAACACCGATATGACGGAAACGAGGGTGGCAAGAGTGGAAAAAAACACTAGGCAGGAAAAAGGCCGAGCCTTCCACCCTTTACCAAGTATATAGGTGCATTAAGATAAACAAGATAATATGGTGATATCCCAGCAATAAACAATGTTCCAACAAGGAACGATCTCCAATCTTCACCTGCAACTAGCAACGCTATAAGAGGGGCTGAGAAAAGCGGTAACATAGCCAATCAACGGTTTGCTAGGACATGGTGGGTTAGAGGTTGACATGGCAATTTTGGAGGCATGAAAGCAAGTGGTAGGTATCGTAGCATAGGCATAGCAAAAGAGCGAGCATCTAGCAAGCAAAGATAGAAGTGATTTCGAGGGTATGATCATCTTGCCTACAAAGTTGTCAGAGTTGACTTGATCCTCGTAAGCAAACTCAACGGGCTCCTCGTTAGCGAACTCGTCTCCCGGCTCTACCCAAACAAGACAAACAAGCAAAAGGAACACAATCAACCACGTACAATGCTCAAACAACATGATGCGAACATGGTATGCTATGCGGGATGCGGTATGGGATGCATATGCAAGATTTGACAAGGAATGATTAAACCTGGCCTCAACTTGGAAATCCAAGAGTGCCACTGGAAAGGTGAGGTGATTTCGGTTGAAATCGATATAAAGATCACCGGAATCGGATGAACGGTTTGGAAACGGCAAGCAAAACAAATGACACCGGTCTGCGATAAACAGCAAGTAGCCATCTAAAGGCATCAAGATAATTATGCTACAGCACTCAAACATGACAATAAAATACATGGCAGGGATCCACTCATGATGCTTGACAAAATATGAACACTGAGCTACGGCCAATTCATCCATTAACAGGTTCAAACAAGCATGGCAAAAGTGCAAATGATAACAGGTTTCAGACTTGGTGGAATTAACACAAGTCTAGAATTTAACATCAGGTAGCACACTTTGGAGCATGAAAACTATATGCTACGGGAACTTAACATGGCAAATCAAGGGATGAAATGAAGCTACTCAAAGCACTTAACAAAAGTCCCTTAGTGACCTTGAGCCAAAAGGGAGCAGAAAATACAATTGCAAGCATGTGAACATGGCAAAAACATAATCAGATTACAGACAGTGAAAAACTGGGTCATCCAAATCTGTTAACGAGTAGGCATGTTCACGAGCTCGATGCACTCACTATAGAGCATGCCATGACCAACTAAGCATACACCCATCAATAATACATATCATAGAAGCTAGACATGCCAAGAGCAGCAACATAGCATGCACGGATCAATAGCAACATCCTCGGCAAAATCGCTAATGAGTCAACAATCTGCCAGGATTCACGAAATAGCAAAAGTAGAGCTCGATTGACCCAAGCTAGGGTGCTCCATAAATGCAAACAAAGACATGGATGGATAGAGAACCACAATGTTAACAAATCACCCTTACTGATCATCCTCAAAAGAGGCACGGATCACTAGGAAACAACATGAACATATGGCATAATGACAAAATCAGGACAAGGACTTTGAGAAATTCTAAGTCCCTGAAATCAGCATTACCGATTGCACTACTTTGCAAGCTTGTTCTAGTCACCACACATATCACAAAAATACATGGTAAGCACCTCTGTAAAGATGGCATGGCATATAACAAAATTCATGTAGAGCTCAGGAGCATATCATGCACACATTAATCATGGCAAAAATGACAAATAGCTATTTGATGAAACAGATCTGACAATTTAACCACATAGCCCTCTTCCAACAGCATTTCGGGCATCAAGATGAGCTCAAATGAAAATGATGCAATGAGATGAAATGATGTACTCTCTGAGGCGAACATTTCTATAGGCTACACGCGCAAATCGGAGCTACGGATGCAGAGATACGACATGCGGAAAAATGCAAATTAGCTAGGGTTTTCGGGGAAGAAGTCAACCCTTCGTCCCAGATCCAGATCTGGCGCGGATTTCGAGGATCGATGGAAAACTTCGCCGGAACAGTGGACGACGGCGGCCGGAGTGGTACTTGGCGCCGGAGTTGGCCGGAATTCGTCGTGGAACTTGGAGACCCGGCCGGAGGAGGAGATGACGGAGAGGCTCGCCGCGGTGGTGGCTCCGAGCGGCATTGTTAGGCGCGGCGCGGTGGCGGCTGACGGGTTCCGGCGAGGGGCCGGCGATGGGGCGGCGTGGCGGCGAAGTGGCGTCGGGCGGCGCGAGAGGAAGAAGAAGACCCGGGCGGCGGCGGAGGAGACCCGGGCCGCGGGGGCTCTCCTCGGGCCCGTTGGGCCGCGGGCCGCGGGAGAGGATAGAGGAACATGTGGCGGGATGCCACTGGAGAGGAACGGCGGTGCGGTCAGGTCGGACACGTCCGGCGCCGGCGGACGTTGTCCGGCGCGCGGAGGAAGAAGGGGGCTAGGGTTTAGGGTAGGAAAGATCCGAAAATTTCGGGGAGGATCCCTTTATATAGAGGTAGAGGGAGCTAGGAAGCTCCAAATGAGGTGCGGTTTGCGGCCACGCGATCGTGATCGAACGCTCTAGATGATGGAGAGGGTTTTGGTGGGTTTTGGGCCAAATTGGAAGGGTGTTGGGCTGCAACATACACGAGGCCTTTTCGGTCCCTCGGTTAACCGTTGGAGTATCAAACGAAGTCCAAATGGTACGAAACTTGACAGGCGGTCTACCGGTAGTAAACCAAGGCCGCTTGGCAAGTCTCGGTCCAATCCGGAAATGTTTAACCCCCTCACATGAAAAGAGGTAGAAAGAGCCACCGGAGGAGATAGGAGCGCCGGAATGCAAAACGGGCAACGGGGAAAATGCTTGGATACATGAGACGAACACGTATGCAAATGCAATGCACATGATGACATGATATGAGATGCATGACAAAGGCAACAACACACGAAGACAAAAACCCGAACCCGCGGAAATAAAATAACTTAGCGCCGGAAACGACAAGAGTTGGGACACATATAAGGTAAATTACATCCGGGGTGTTACACAAGAGTAACTGATTATTTCTACCATGGTGTACAGAATTTTTATCAAATTGCCATGGTCTACCAAGTAATAAGGAACATGCTTTCATGGGTACCACATCACAATCAACATAATCAGCATATGTAGAGATACTAAAATGCACACAAACAATACGTGTTACCTTAACCTTGCCGATGTTATTGAACCATTGGATGTAGTAAGGATGTGGATGCGGTCTTGTGGTGAGAGAGAGCTTTTCCACCATCTCCATGCTAGACAAGTTGTTGCAGCTCCCTCCATCTATGATGACGCGAATAGAACGTTCCTTCACAACTCCTTTGTATGGAACAAATTATGCCTCTGATTTTGCTCAGCTTGTGTAACCTGCACACTCAAAACACGTTGAGCAACTAAACATTCATACTTGTCAGCATCTTCAGCAGCCATGTATTGCGTCTCATGATCAGAATCCTCTCCACCGTGTTCTACATGTGTAATAAGAGCCAAAGTCTCCTCATCATAGTCACTAGCGGACTCATACCCACCATCCTCAGTAATAATCATCACACGCTGAGATTTGCATTCTCTCGCAAAATGTCCTCTTCCCTTACAACGACGACAAATAATATCACTTGTGTGTCCTGTTGATGCCATGGAAGAAGAAGAGCTTTGCGCAGGCCCGGCAGGTGTGCTCTTGGCAGATAGTGGTGGTTGTGCCTGCTTTCTTGTATCACGGCTGGAGGTGGCACCTGATGGAGGTGCTGGTGCAGTGGAAGTAGTGGATGCACGTGGTGTCCATGATGAAGATCGACCTACAAAAAAGTTAGTTCGCGCCAATGCCTGTCAATCCTGCACTTCACGTTCAGCTTTACAAGCAAGATGGAATAAACGAGTGATATTAGTATACTCCTTATACTATAGAATGGTCTGAATCTCTCTATTTAATCCACCCATAAAATGTGCAAGCATAGCTTCATTCTCCTCAACAATACCACATCTAATCATGCCAGTTTGTAATTCCTGATAATATTCTTCTACAGAATTTTTTCCCTGTCTTAAACGCTGCAATTTTTTAAGTAATTCACGTTGATAATATGGTGGAACCCAACGAGTACGCATAGCAGTTTTCAAAGTAGCCCAAGTAGCTGGAATAGGATATAATCTACAATGTTCAGACCACCAAACACATGCATAACTAGTGAAAGCACAAACAGCAGCAGGAACACGTCTCTCCTCGGGATATTGTAAACATGTAAAACATTATTCAGTTTCTAACTCCCAAATAAGATATATATCAGGAACATATCTACCCTCAAATGGTGGAATATTCAACTTTAGTTTAGGAAAAAGGTCATGATCTCGTACCTCAGGTGGTGGTGCAGCCATACCGTTGCGATGATATACCTGAGGATGACCTAGTGGTGGTGTTGCTCATGGTTGCACGTAGTTCTGATTTTGATCAACCTCATCCTCGTAATGGTCCTCCACCTCTGCAGTAGCAGCAGGAGCTATAGAAGCATCAACAGCGGCACCAGCATTTTTCCCAGGGTCAATGGGAACGTGCTGTGCTCGTCCCACTTGATTTGGAAGGCGACGTTGTTGTTGTTGTTGAGGTGCGTTAGGTGCAGCCGGTGGTGGTGGTGGAAGACGCGCGAGCAAATCATTAAACTTGTTATCAAGCTTTGTTTTGAACGTATTCTCCATGCCTTTTATCTTCTCCATGGCCTCTTCAAACCTGTTTAGCACATCTTGCACCTGTCCACTCGTCATTTGCTGAAATTTATCATGCAACTCGTTATTCGTCATGTTCTCCCAGTCAGTCTCGTCGGCTTGTGATCGTGCCATGGTTAGCAGCAAGAGAAACACACAAGAATATGATCCTACAGACTACTAACAAGAGGTGGTGGTGGGTGTCACAAATCCGTCAAGCAAATCTCAAATTCTTACTAGTTCTTACCCAGCAGCAGGCGGTGATCGGCAACCGTCATAGTCAAAACTCTCAAAGCTTGGATAGAGCGATTACCAAGGAGAGTCAAACACATGACATAGATGTATATGGATCTAGGAAGGCTTATAATGTGGTACCAAAAAGGGTCAGCAATAATCAATTCAGAGATGCAAAGTTGAATAAACGCTCAACGACGGTACTGTGCTGGTCCTAGGCTAGACCGTGCTAGAGACGCGAGCCTAGAACACGAACAAAATCACGGCGCTGCACGTAAACAAGGGAGGATCACACTCTGAATTTTTTTCTCTTTCTTTTTTCTTTTTTTCGCACTTTTTTCCTCTATTTTTTGCTCCACAACAGTTTTTTTCAAAAAAATCTACAAATGGTCTAAACACTGCCTAGCCAGAATTTTCCAGACTTAGTTTTTTTTTTGAAACTGGAACTATTTTTCTACTGAGGGTAGCATGAAAGTTCGGGAGTCCTACTCTGTCATGACTCGGAGTATCGCGTGATCTGGAAATCAAAAACAAAGTAACAAAATACTGGACTCGGACTAGGACTGGTGGCGGAGACGAATCTGGTGGAACTTAGACTGGTGACGGCGATGAATCTGGTGGAACTCGGACTGGTGGCGGATATATGATGCAGGTGGACTCAGATTGGCGTTATGGCGGCGGATAGGTGGTGGCGTACATGGACTCGGATTGGCGATGAATATGGAGTGGTGGTATATGGCAGCGGCGATGAAGTTGGTGCGGTGGTTGTACATGGCAGCAGCGATGATGATGATGCGGTGGTGATATATGGCAGCGGTGACGTGACAACCTGTGAACGGAACTCGAAGCTCTAAAGGACTAGACGCTAAGACCAGCAACTTGACACGACGATGCAACTACAAATTCAACAAAGCAAATACAGAAAAGATTATGCAAAGGCTTAGATTGATTCGGATAGGATGAACTAACCCTAATTTTTTTGGCTTTTTCATGGAATATAGGTATGAAGAACAGACTCGATCTAAACTACGAAAAACTGTCAAATCTCACTGAGCAACCTAGAAATCTGATACCACTTGATAGAGGCGAAGGTGTCCCGATGTTTCGATGAGATAGATATCGTTTTATGTGGAAGTCGACTTTGACGATCCGACTACGAACGTGTGAAGACGTTGCGCCTTAGCAATCACAAAACCAACTTCCAAGGGTTATCGACCACGCCGGAGCATGATAAACCTGACCATGAGGGTCTATTTCCTGCGAGCAAACGAAGAACAAGGAAGAAACTGAGATTGCAATCTGGTTATTCCGAATAAAAGAGGAAAGCTTTATTAATGAAGGTGGGGTTATGTGACGTCTTGGTCTGGTCGTTGGACACAAACGAAGTACGCGAAGTTGCAGCTATGGAGAAGTATATATGGACGAAGAGGGGGGGGGATTCCGTGGCCCTTGGAGGAGGGGTTAGAAACCAACCCTAACTCTTGTTTCCCCACACATACGGACTCTAAAAACAGCCTATACATAAGTATTTCGAAAATACATGGGCCTGGCCCAATAATAAGGTGACGCAGCACCTAGAATAGCCTCTGGAAGAAATTTATGAAGTGGCATCTTGTATATTTCGTCCAAGGCATCATGCACTCCTTATGGTGGCTTCAAAGTCCTGAAATCATCACTTGTAACAAAGTTCTTGATCCCCTTGCGCATGCCATCATCTCCATGCTTGAACTTGTTCCAAGGTTCATCTTTATTGTCCAAGCTAGGCCCTTCATTTGTAAGAAAAACAAATGTATCCAATTTAGGCAGCATCATATTCTCATGAACATTAGAATCGTTACCAAGAAATGAAAGTACCTGATAATTCAATTGACGTGCGCGAGCTCTAGTAATTGGTCCAGTATGTATAGCAGCAGGGTTTGTGGGTGTAACAATGGTATTGATGTCCTCATCAGAGCTAATGTCAAATAACCTCTATTCACTGGCAAGTTTGGAATCATAATTGAGTTCTTTAATTGCCAAATATGCCTTATGTTCTAACTCAAGAGGCAAATGACAAGCTTTTCCATAAACCATTTTATACGAAGACATACCCATATGATTTTTTTTAAATTGTACTACGAGCCCAAAGTGCATCATCAAGTTTCTTAGACCAATTCTTTCGAGACCCATTGACAGTCTTTTGCAATATTTACTTTATTTCTCTATTGCTCTACTCAACTTTACCACTAGATTGAGGATGATAAGGGGATGCAATTCTATGTTGACATCATATTTAGCAAGCAATTTAGAGAAAGCACCATGAATAAAATGTGAACCACCATCAGTCATTAAATATCTAGGGGACCCCAAACCTTGGAAAATAATTTCATTAAGCATTTTAATGGAGGTGTTATGATCAGCACTACTAGTTGGAGTAGCTTCTAGCCACTTAGTGACATAATCAGCGTCAACCAAAATATGTGTATACCCATTAGAGGATGGAAAAGGTCCCATATATCAAAGCCCCAAACATCAAATAGTTCAATAACAAGTGAATAATTCATAGGCATTTCCTGACGTCTACCAATATTAACAATTCTTTGACATTCATCACAAGATAAAACAAACTTACAAGCATCCTTGAAAAGAGTAGGCCAATAAAAACCAGATTGTAATACCTTGTGTGTAGTTCTATCTCCCGCGTGATGTCCTCCATAGGATTTGTACCTATTCATGCTCAGGTATACAACGTCTAATAATACCATCTACTCCTTCTTTATAAAGATGTGGTTCATCCCAAAACTAATGGCATAAATCAAAGAATTTTTTTCTCTTGTTGGTATGTGAAATTAGGTGGTATGAATTTAGCAACAAAATAATTAGCATAGCTTGCATACCAAGGATTATTATGAGAAGCATTTATGACAGCTACTTGTTCATCAAGGAAGCTATCATCAATAGGTAGTGGGTCATCAAGGACATTTTCAAACCTAGAAAAGTATCAGCTACGGGATTCTCAGGTCCCTTCCTATAGTTATATGCAAGTCAAATTCTTGTAGCTAAAGAACCGACGTAATGAGTCTAGGTTTGGCATCTTTATTTTCCAGAAGGTATTTAATAGCATCATGATCGGTGTGAATAATTACTTTAGAATAAACAATGTAAGATCTGAATTTATCACAAGCAAATACAAGTGCTAAAAATTCTTTCAGTAGTAGCATAATTTCTTTGAGCACTGTCTAGAGTCTTACTAGAATAATGGATAACATTTAATTCTTATCAACTCTTTGTCCTAGAACAACACCAACAGCATAATCACTAGCATCACACATAATTTCAAAAGGAAAGTTCCAATCATGTGGTTGAACAATAGGTGCAGAAGTTAAGGCTTTCTTAAGTGTTTCAAAGGTTTCTACACAATCATCATAAAAACAAATGGAACATCTTTTTGCAAGAGATTGGTAAGAGGCCTAGGAATTTTAGAGGAGTCGTTAATAAACCTCATATAAAAACCAACATGACTAAGGAAACTTCGAATACCTTTAATATCTTTAGGACATGGCATTTTATCAATTGCATCAACTTTAGCTTTATCCACCTCAATACCCCGTTCAGAAATTTTGAGCCCCAAGACAATACCTTCATTCACCATAAAGTGGCACTTCTCCCAATTCAAGACAAGATTAGTTTTTCACATCTCTGCAAAATTCGATCAAGGTTGCTTAAGCAATCATGAAAAGAAGTTTCATAAACGAAAAAATCATCCATGGAAACCTCAACAATCTTTTCACAGAAGTTAGAGAATATAGTTGTCATACTTCTTTGAAAGGTATCGGGTGCATTGCATAAACCAAAAGGCATACGTCTATAAGCATAAGTTCCAAAAGGACAAGTAAAGGTGATTTTCTCTTGATCAGGTTGTGATATAGGTATTTGAGAGAAACCAGAATATCCATCAAGAAAGCAAAAGTGTGTGTGCTTTGACAGCCTTTATAACATTTGATCAATAAAAGGCAAAGGGTAATGATCTTTTCTAGTGGCTTTATTTAATTTTCTAAAATCAATTACCATTCTATAGCCAGTAACAATTCTTTGTGGAATAAATTCATTTTTATCATTAGGAACAACAGTAATACCTCCTTTCTTATGGACACAATGAATATGACTTACCCATCTACTATCAATTATGGGATATATTATACCTGCTTCCAGAATCTTTAGTATTTCAGTTCTTACCACTTCCTTCATCTTAGCATTCAATCGTTGTTGATGATCAACAACAGGTTTAGCATCATGTTCCATTTTAATCTTGTGCTAACAGAGAGTGGGACTGATGCCCTTAAGATCATCAAGAGTATATCCAATAGCAGCACGGTGCTTCTTAAGAGTTTTTAACATTCTCTTCTCTTCATGCTCTGTAAGGTTAACACTAATAATAACATGATATATCTTCTAGTCATCAAGATAAGCATATTCCAAAGTGTCAGGAAATTGCTTTAATTCAAACACATGATCACCTTTAGGTGGAGTAGGGCCTCCTAGAGTTTGAACGGGCAAATTGTGTTTAAGAATAGGTTGTTGCTCGAAGAATATTTTTATCTATTTCAGTTCTTTCATGCAAGTGCATATCATTTTCATGGTCTAGCAAATATTGTTCTAGCGGATCAGTAGGAGGTACGGCAATAGAAGCAAGACTAATTATTTCATCATTACTAGGCAATTATTTATCATGAGGTTGTCTATGAAACTTATAGAAACTAAACTCATGACTGATAGTTTCTTTATGGCAATCTATCTTAGCATTAATAGTGTTCAGGAAAGGTCTACCAAATATTATGGGACAAAAATCATCTTGTGAAGAACCAAGAACTAGAAAATCAGTAGGGTATTTTATTTTCCCACACGAGACTTCAACATCTCTAATAATCTCAAGTGGTGTGACGGTGTCTATGTTTGCAAGTTTAATAGTAACATCAATATCTTCTATTTCAGCAGGTGCTATATCATTCATAATTTCTTGATATAAAGTGAAAAGGATAGCACTCACGCTATCACCCAAATCGCATAAACCATGATAGCAATGATCTCCTATTTTAACTAAGACAACAGGAATGCCAACAATAGGCTTATTCTTATCCTTAATATCGGGTTTGGCAATTCTAGCGGCTTCATCACATAAATGAATAACATGCCCATCAATATAATCGACCAAGAGATCTTTAACCATAGCAATACTAGGTTCTACCTTAATTTGTTCAGAAGGTCTAGGTACTCTAATATTACTTTTGTTAACCACGATTGAGACTTTAGCATGTTCCTTTATTCTAATAGGGAAAGGTGGTTTTTCAATATAAGTGGTAAGCACAACTAGGTCAACATTATTAATGATAGTCTCATCTTTAACTATAATTGGCTCCTCAATCTTTCTTTAACAGGGGGATGATATTTAAACCACTTCTCCTTAGGGAGATCAACATGAGTAGCAAATGATTCACAAAAATAGGCTATTATCTCATAGTCAACTCCATATTTAGTGCTAAACTTGTAAAAAGCATCGGTATCCATAAAAGATTTAACACAATCAGACTTAAGTGTTATAACTAACTCATTACCTTTGTGAAGTTCCCAATCTTCGGATTTGCATCTAAATCTTTCAAGAAGTTCCCACCTAAATTCAATAGTTTTCTTTACAAAAGAGCTAGTCGAAGAAGAATTGAGCATGGTTTGATCATCATGAGAAAGCCAAGCATAATATTTTTGCAAGATAATTTCCCTTGAGATCTCATGATTGGGGCATGTATACATCATGTATTTAAGCCTCCCCCAAGCTTGAGCAATACTTTCTCCTTCACGAGGCCAAAAATTATATATGTAATTCCGATCATGATGAACTAGATGCATAGGATAAAACTTTTGATAAAATTCCAATTTCAATTGATTCCAGTCTCAAGCTCCAATATCATCACATAGCCTATACCATGTCAATGCTTTCCCCCCAAAGATAAAGGGAAAACCTTGTTCTTAACCTCATCTCCGGGTAAACCTACAAGCTTAAATAATCCACAAACTTCATCGACATAGATTAGGTGCATATCAGGATGTAGTGTTCCTTCTCCTGCATAAGGATTAGCTACCAGTTTCTCTATCATACTCGAAGGAATCTCATAACAAATATTTTCAGTGGGTACAATAGGTTGAGGAGAAACTCTTTGTGCTTCTGGTCGAAGTGAAGATACCCCGAACAAACCCATCAAAGTATTTTTTTCATAGTAACAAGTAACAGTAAATTTCAGCACGTAATATAAATTTTTCCTTACCAATTTCCACTCACCAGAAGCGCTTCACTCCCTGGCAATGGCACTAGAAAAGAGTCTCAATGACCCACTAGTATAGGGGATCAATTGTAGTCCTTTCGATAAGTAAGAGTGTCAAAGTGTAACACCCACGATGCGGCTATATCTCCCACGTGTCGGGGCACGACTTAGAGGCATAGCCGCATGGTAGGTTTGTCGCAAGAGGGGTAATCTTCACACAATCCCATGTACTGAATTAGAATGGGATAAAGAGTTGGCTTACAATCGCCACTTCACACAAATACAAGTTAAACATACATCATCCAGAATACAATCAAGGTCCGACTACGGAACTAAATAAAAGAAGAAAACCCCAATTGCTAGATCCCCGGTCGTCCCAACTGGGCTCCACTACTGATCAACTGGAAACGAAACAACACAACGAACAAGATCTTCATCAAGCTCCCATTTGAGCTCGGTTGCATCACCTGCACTGGTATCATCGGCACCTGCAACTATTTGGAAGTATCTGTGAGTCACAAGGACTCAGCAATCTCACACCCGCGAGATCAAGACCATTTAAGCTTATGGGCAGGAAAGGGGTAGTGAGGTGGAGCTGCAGCAAGCACTAGCATATATGGTGGCTAACATACGCAAATAAGAGCGAGAAGAGAAGCAATGCACGGTCGTGAACTAGAAGTGATCAAGAAGTGATCCTGAAACTACTTACGTTCAAGCATAACACAAGAACCGTGTTCACTTCCCGGACTCCGCCGAGAGGTGACCATCATGGCTACACACGCGGTTGATGCATTTTAATTAAGTTAAGTGTCAACTTCTCTACAACCGGACATTAACAAATTCCCATCTGCCCATAACCGTGGGCACGGCTTTTGAAAGTTCAAAACCCTGCAGGGGTGTCCCAACTTAGCCCATCACAAGCTCTCACGGTCAAAGAAGGATATTCCTTCTCCCAGGAAGACCCGATCAGGCTCGGAATCCAACATTTCGACAATGGTAAAACAAGACCAGCAAGACCGCCCGATGTGCCGACATCCAGATAGGGGCTGCACATATCTTGTTCTTAGGGCAACACCGGATGAGCGCTCCGTACAACTAAAACCAGCCCTCAAGTTTCCCCGAGGTGGCACTGCAAAGGACTCTAGTTCGGACCAACACTTAGAGAAGCACTGGCCCGGGGGTTAAAATAAAGATGACCCTCAAGAGCGCGACTCCCAAGGGAAAAGTAGGTGGTGGTGAGGCAAATGGTAAAACCAAGGTTGGGCCTTGCTGGAGGAGTTTTATTCAAAGCGAACTGTCAAGGGGTTCCCATAACACCCAACCATGTAAGGAACGCAAAATCAAGGAACAAACACCGGTATGATGGAAACTAGGGCGGCAAGAGTGGAACAAAACACCAGGCATAAGGCCAAGCCTTCCACCCTTTACCAAGTATATAGATGCATTACTATAAATAAGAGATATTGTGATATCCCAACATAACCATGTTCCAAACATGGAACAAACTTTAGCTTCACCTTCAACTAGAAACGCTATAAGAGGGGCTGAGCAAAGCGGTAACATAGCCAAACAACGGTTTGCTAGGAAAGGTGGGTTAGAGGCTTGACATGGCAACATGGGGGGCATGTTAAGCAAGTGGTAGGTATCGCAGCATAGCAATAGAGAGAGCAACTAGCAAGCAAAGATAGAAGTGATTTCAAGGGTATGGTCATCTTGCCTGAGATCCTGCAAGGAAGAAGAACGAGTCCATGAAGAAGACAAACGAACGAAGTCGAACGAATCCTCACAAACGCGACGTTATCGGAACCAACCCGAAGAAGCAACACCGGAAAGAAGCAAAAAACATAGTAAGCAACCATCACATAAACATGGCATGATGCACAACCAAGTATGATGCATGTCCGGTTTAAAGAGGCATGCCATGGCAAAGTGCACAAGCAAAACTACAAGTTAAGTGGAGCTCAATATGCAACGAGTTGCATATTGACGAAACACCACGTGACTTATTTAGTTCTCTCTCGTGTATATACCCAACAATATTAAATGTTGATTAACATGAGAAGGGGTGAAACACAACAAAACTACCTATCTAGGCAAGTTTAAATGAGGCCGGAAACAACGAACAACAATTCTGGTAAATCCCCATATGCATATTTTAGGTTTGGTACTGTTCTGCCCTAAACACAATTTTAGAGTTATTAAACATGCAAAATGAGTGCATCATGTTAAACTAGACATTTTTCTACCCCATTTACATATAAAGTTTATTTAAATCCGAGCTACGATTAATTAGTTATGAATTAAATCATTTTAGCATGTTCTTTAAGCAAATTAAAGCAAACATCATTTTAAACATTTTAAACATGGATGAAAGTTGCAAATTATGAAACTAGACAAAATTCTAAGCAAGTTACATATATAATTTATTTAGATCCGATGCACGGTTGGTGAGTTATGATATGTATGAAAACTAGGGGGTTTTCTGCAAATCAGTAAACTCCTGGATAATAAGATAAATCACTCCGTGGAAAAAAACGTGAGTCGGGCCGAAACTGTCTAGGCCAACAGTGCAGTGGGCGCTGGGGTATGCTGCTCACCCATGGGCCTCTTGGGCCGGCGGATCTGGGCTGGGGTGCTGGAACTTGGCTTCTCACCAGTGGGCTTGGGGCACTGCTGGGCAGCGGCCTGGCGCGCTGGAGGCGCGGTCAACGCGAGGCGAGGCGCTCGATCTGGAGACCGACGATGCCGCAGACTTGGCGCTCGCTGGAGGTCAATGAAGGCTCGGCACACGTCCTGTCGCAGGAAACAGAGGAAGCTAGCGGATCGGCGTGGTTCGCCGGGAAGACGCAAGCGGCAGTCGCGGTGCCGCTGAGGACTCCGGCGGCGGGGAACTTGAGGCAGCAACGGGACTCGAGAAGCTCGACGAGGGGCCGAGGCAGAGGATGCCAAAGCCGTGCGGGTGGAAGAAGGCTCCGATGTGAGGAGCCGGAGGAAGACGGCGGTGGGACGCCAGATGCAGCAGAAGAGGTCGGGGACGGCAGGGAGGCGCCGTGGCTCCGAAGGAGGTCGAGGTTCGCCGGGGCGGACGACGCTCCGGCGGCCGACGCAGGGCGGCGCGGTGGGGCTTGCTCTGGCGACAACAAGGTGGAGGTGGGGTCGGGCGGCACTCGGGACTACTGCTGCTCGAGGGCACGACGTCCATCGCGTTGGCTGCTTCCTGCTTGAACGGGGTGAGAGAGACAGAGAAGTGAGACGAGGGAGAAGCACGGGAGAAAAAGGTAGGAACGAGGCAACGGAACTGGCCTGGTCGCCGCAGTGGTCAGCGGCCGTGCTGGTGGCCTCGATTCCGACAAGATCGAGCGGGGATGTGGCAGGAATTCGAGGAGAGGCAGGGATTGATGGATTTGGAAGTTTCGGTGGTTGCTGGTTGGTGCGAAGAGGATCCCGAGGGGGATTTGGTGGAGAGGCGGCGGCGGAGGGATTGGATGGGACATCTCCCCTAGAAATTAGGGTTGCCCACTATTTATAGCAAAAGAGCTTCTGGTTAGGGACTAATCTAATCCTTTGACCGTAATCGAACGGCCGAGAAAAGATAGGCTAGGGAGTCCAAAAATAAAAACGGTGATGTTTTGTAGATGTTTGGGGATGATCCGGATCCAACGGTGACGACTGTCCGGGTCGGGTTCGGGTAAGTTTCGGACACGCGCGAGGGGTCGATGCACAGCGCAAAGGGGGGTAGGCTGGGCCTAGGTGGACTATGGAGAGCGGGTTGGTCTGAGAGAAGAGGGGAGAGATGCAGCTCGGCATGGTTTCCGGAGACCGAAAACGTCCGACGAAAAGACCGGCTATATTGCCGCTATAGTTTAACGGTTGGGCTATCAAAAGAGCTCCGAATGCGATGAAACTTGGCAGGCGGCCTACTTACAACATAAAAAGACCACATGCCAACTTTCAACCCATTCCGAGAACATTTTCTGGCCACTTATAAAATATTATTTCGGAGGTGCCGCGGGCGCGTGCAAGTATGTCTGGGCTTAGAACGGACAACAGAAAGAACTGGGAGACCAGGACGGATGCAAGTTTTGAAAACACAATGCACATGATGACAAGGCAAGATGCAACACGCAAGCAAATGACATGGCAAGACAACGAATAACTGGAAGACACCTGGCGCATCGGTCTCGGGGCATCACACGAAGCCAATGAGGGGCAGAAGGAAATGACAAGTGGTTTTCACCAAGGTAATTTCTAAAGGCACTGAAATTGTCGGTAACAGTTAGTTTGATAGCAAGATAATTTGTAACAAGTAATAAGTAGCAACAGTAACATTAGGTGCAGCAAGGTAGCCCAATCCTTTTTATAGCAAAGGACTGGCTAGAATGGTCTCTTATAGTAAGCAAAGCATTCTTGAGGACACATGGGAATTTCATCAAGTCATTTTCATTATGTTGGTTTGATTCGCGTTCGCTACTTTGATAATTTGGTATGTGGGTGGACTGGTGCTTGGGTGTTGTTCTTACTTGAACAATCCTCCCACTTATGATTAACCCCTCTTGCAAACATTCACAACTACGAAAGAAGAATTAAGATAAAAATCTAACCATAGCATTAAACATATGTATCCAAATCGGCCCCTTATGGAATAGCGCATAAACTAGGGTTTAAGCTTCTGTCATGTGACGCACTCGATTCAATCGTACATGCAAATGTGTACGATCAAGATCAAGGACTCACGGGAAGATGTCACAACACAACTCTAGACACAAATTAAAATAATACAAGCTTTATATTACAAGCCAGGGGCCTCGAGGGCTCGAATACATAAACTCGAATACACAAGAGTTAGCGGAAGCAACAATATCTGAGTACAGACATGAGTTAGACAAGTTTGCCTTAAGAAGGCTAGCACAAAAGCAACATCGATCGAAAAGGCAAGGCCTCCTGCCTAGGAGCCTCCTAACTACTCCTGATCGGCGGCGGCCTCCACGTAGTAGTAAGCATCGGCGGTGGCATCTGGCTCCTGGGCGCCGACATCTGGTTGCATCAACCGGAAAGAAGAAGAAAGGGGGAAAAGGGGGAGCAAAGCAACCGTGAGTACTCATCCAAAGTACTCGCAAGCAAGGATCTACACTACATATGCATCAGTATCAATGAAAAGGGTTGTTTCTATGGACTGGACTGCAGAATGCCAGAAGAGGAGGGGAAAGCCTAGCCTATCGAAGAGTAGCATCTTCTGGAAACCACCATCTTGCAGCAACAGGAGGAAGTAGAGTAGCATAAAGTAAAGTAGTAGAAGTGTTATCAACCTCGGCCAGAGATCCTTTCTCGACTCCCTACAGAAAGCAATCCCAGAGCCATACTATCCAGTTATCATCACAAACCAATTCTCATCACAAGTATCTAGCTCTAGTTGTATCGATCGGGATACAACTCCAAGTGTCCGTTACCGTAGGACAGGCTATCGATAGTTGTTTTCTTCCCTGCAGGGGTGCACCAACTTACCCACCACGCTCGATTAACTCCGGTCGGACACACTTTCCTGGGTCATGCCCGGCCTCGGCCAAACAATACGCCGCAACCTGACCTAGGCTTAATAGAGAGGCCAGCACGCCGGACTAAACCAATGCCCCCAGGGGTCATGGGCCATCTCCCCGGGAACTCCTGCACGTTGCGTGGGCGGCCGGTGAGCAGACCTAGCTACCTCCTTAAACAAGGCCGGTGCTTACGCAGTCCAACCCAGCGCGCGCCACTCAGTCGCTGACGTCTATTAAGCTTCAGCTGATGTATATGATGTAGAACGCCCATACTATGCCCACGTGATGGTTAGTGCTATCAGGCCAGAGGCCCCTCAGATCAAATATCCAAATCGTAGTGGATTAGTAACGCACGGTAACAAGCAGAGACTCACGAAAGATGTGACCCCGTCGCCCCATCTCGAGTACTTGCGGCAAGGGCTAAGAATGCCCGACCACGCCTCGTAAGTATCTCGCGGGCACCTTCCAGGTCAACCCGACTCCACATCACTCGCTATTAAGCTCGCGCGGGTACCCCTCAGGGCCGACCCGTCTTTAGTGACAGGGTTCAGTGCAAAGTCATAGTAACCATAGTAACTGTGTGTCTAACACCAAGGGGAAAACCCGAGGAATCACCCCCAGTGAATTCCACTCGATGTTGTCATCAAGGTGAACGTAAGAGGATCCACCCTCGAGGTTCACATTTGATGGGTTGCACGATAGAGCCGTATCGAAAGTGGTTAAGGAGGAAATCACCCTCGATGACCACGGCCGAATAGCTACACTACAGAGGTCTCATCAGGAGTGATGTAAGAGGTTCCACCCTCGGCACTCGATGGTAACTCTGCAGAGTCGTACAACTAGGGGGGTGATGTGCGGTGTCGGGGCCTAGACGTCGATCACGTAAATCGAGTCATCGAAACATAAAGTGAGGCAACTGGGACAAGGTGGGGGTCACTGATGGATCACTAACCAACCTATACTATGCAGTTTAGTATAAGCAGGTAAGGTATGAAAGCAGGTAACAACAACAAGCTATGCATCAGAGTAGGATCATACAGAAAGCAGTAGCAGTTCTAATGCAAGCATGGGAGGGAAAGAAATGGGCAATATCGAAATGATCAAGGGGGGTTTGCTTGCCTGGAAGCTTCGCTGAAAGGGAAGAAGGATCGTCGTCGACGTAGCCGATCACAGCGGCATCATCAGTGGTCCCGCGGTCTACCGGAGAGAAGAGGGGGAAGAAACAATAAATATAAAGCAAACTGTAACGCCCTCGATGCGGTTATATCTCCTACGTGTCGAAGCACGACTTAGAGGCATAACCGCATTGAAAGCAATGTCGCAAGTAAGGTAATCTTCATAACAACCCATGTAAATAGATAATAAGGGGAAAGGTACATAGTTGGCTTACACTCGCCACGTCACACAAAATACATAAATAGCATTACAATCATTCAATACAATCATGGTCCGACTACGGTACCAAAATAAAAGATCAACCCCAACACGCGACATGGTCCCGATCGCCCCAACTGGGCACCACTACTGATCATCAGGGAAAGACACATAGTAACGGCGTGATCATCTGGAACGAGTCATCGGGTCCCTGCATCTGGTTTGGAAGTAATCTGTGAGCCACGGGGACTCAGCAATCTCGCACCCTCGCGATCAAGACTATTTAAGCTTATAGGTAAGGCAAGGTAATATGTGGAGCTGCAGCAAGCGACTAGCATATATGGTGGCTAACCTGTTCGCAAAAGAGAGCGAGAAGAGAAGGCAAAGCACGAACGAAGAACTATAGAACAACCTACGGCAAACATTACTCCAACACCGTGTTCACTTCCCGGACTCCGCCGAGAAGAGACCATCACGGTAACACACGCAGTTGATTCATTTTAATTAAGTTAAGGTTCAAGTTATCTACAACCGGACATTAACAAATTCCCATCTGCCCATAACCGCGGGCACGGCTTTCGAAAGTTCAAATCCCTGCAGGGGAGTCCCAACTTAGCCCATCACAAGCTCTCACGGTCAACGAAGGATAAACCTTCTCCCGAGACATTCCGATCAGACTCGGTATCCCGGTTCTACAAGACAACTTCGACAAGGTAAAACAAATCCAGCAACACCGCCCGAATGTGCCGACAAATCCCGATAGGAGCTGCACATATCTCGTTCTCAGGGCACACTCAGATGAACACTACGTACAACTAAAACCAACCCTCAAGTTTCCCCGAGGTGGCGCTGCAAGTGGCTCTAGTTTGGACCAACACTCAGAGGAGCACTGGCCCGGGGGGGTTTAAAATAAAGATGACCCTTGGGCTCCGGAACCCAAGGGAAAAAGAGGCTAGGTGGAAAATGGTAAAACCAAGGTTGGGCATTGCTGGAGGAGTTTTATTCAAGGCGAACTGTTAAGGGGTTCCCATTATCACCCAACCGCGTAAGGAACGCAAAATCCGGGAACATAACACCGATATGACGGAAACTAGGGCGGCAAGAGTGGAACAAAACACTAAGCAAAAGGCCGAGCCTTCCACCCTTTACCAAATATATAGATTCATTAAGATAACAAGATAATATAATGACATCCCAACAAATAAACAATGTTCCAACAAGGAACGGTCTCCAATCTTCACCTGCAACTAGCAACGCTATCAGAGGGGCTGAGCAAAGCGGTAACATCGCCAATCAACGCTTTGCTAGGACATGGTGGGTTAGAGGTTTGACATGGCAATTTGGGAGGCATGAAAAGCAAGTGGTAGGCATCGTAGCATAGGCACAGCAAAAGAACGAGCATCTAGAAAGCAAAGATAGAAGTGATTTCGAGGGTATGATCATCTTGCCTACAAAGTTGTCAGAGTTGACTTGATCCTCGTAAGCAAACTCAACGGGCTCCTCGTTAGCGAAATCGTCTCCTGGCTCTACCCAAACAAAAACAAACAAGCAAAAGGAACACAATCAACCACATGCAACGCTCAAACAAACATGATGCAAACATGGTATGCTATGCGGGATGCGATATGTGATGCATATGCAAGATTTGAAAAGGAATGATGGAACCTGGCCTCAACTTGGAAATCCAAGAGTTCCAATGGAAAGGTGAGGTGATTTCGGTTGAAATCGATATAAGGAACACCGGAATCGGATGCACGATTTGGAAATGGCAAGCAAAACAAATATGGCACCAGTCTGCGATAAACAGCAAGTAGCCAACTAAATGCATCAAGATAATTATGCTACAGCACTCAAACATGGCAACAAAATACATGGCAGGGATCCACTCATGATGCTTGACAAAAGATGAACACTGAGCTACGGCCAATTCATCTATTAACAGGTTCAAACAAGCATGGCAAAAGTGCAATTGATAAACGGGTTTCAGACTTAGTGAAATTAACACAAGTCTGGAATTGCAGATCAGGTAGCAAACTTTGGAGCATGAAAACTATATGCTATAGGAACTTAACATGGCAAAGCAAGGCATGGCATGAAGCTACTCAAAGCACTTAACAAAAGTCCCTTAGTGACCTTGAGCCAAAATGGATCAGAAAATACAATTGCAAGCATGTGAACATGGCAAAAACATAATCAGATTACAGACTTAGTGAAAAACTGGAGCATGCAAATATGTTAACGAGTAGGCATGTTTACGAGCTCGATGCACCCACTACAGAGAAAGGCATGAAAATCTGAGCATACACCCATCAAGAATACATATCATAGAAGCTAGACATGGTAAGAACAACAACATAGCATGCACGGATCAACAACAACATCCTCGGCAAAATCGCTAACAAGTAAACAATCTGCCAGGATTCACGAAATGGCAAAAGTAGAGCTCGATTGACTCAAGCTAGGGTGCTCCATAAATGCAAAAAAGACATGTATGGATAGATCACCACAATATTAACAAATCATCCTTACTGATCATCCTCAAAAGAGGCACGTATCACTAGGAAACAACATGAACATATGGCATAGTGATAAAAACAGATCAAGGACTTGGTGAAATTCTATGTCCCTGAAATCAGCATTAACGAATGCACTACTTTGCAAGCTTGTGCTAGTCACCACACATATCACAAAAATACATGGTAAGAACCTCTTTAAAGATGGCAAAGCATATAACAAAACTCATGTAGAGCTCAGGAGCATATCATGCACACATTAATCATGGCAAAAATGACAAAGAGCTATTTGATGCAGCAGATCTGACAATTAACTAAAATAGCTCTCTTCCAACAGCATTTCGGGCATCAAGATGAGCTCAAAATGAAAATGATGCAATGAGATGAAATGATGTACTCTCTGAGGCGAACATTTTGATATGCTAAACGCCCAAAACGGAGCTACGGAGGCGGAGTTAGAGCATGATGAAAAACGCAATTTAATATGCAGACTTGGGGAAAAAACGGGGTCAACCCTAGGGTTACTGTAGCTCCGATCCGGATCTAGATCGGGCGAGCGCGTACTTCAAGGAACGCCGGAAAGGAAGGTCGCCGGAGATCCCTATTCACCGGAGTTCGTCGGGGATGGAGGCCGGCGGCTTGCCGAAGTGGAGGAGGCCGGTCGCCGGACTTGAGAGAGGCGGGGTGAGGCGGCGTGGGAGCTGCCGCGGTGGCGGGCGGGAGTGCTGCTTGGCGGCGAGGAGTGCGAGGGCTGCGCCGGAGCAAGCGCGGAATGGCGGCGTGCCGGCGACGTCGAGGGAGCGGGCAGCGCGGCGACCGCGACGAGGGAGACGACGGCCCGGGGAGGGCGCCTCTGGCCGCGGGCTGGATCGCGGGGAGGGCGCCTTGGGCCGCGAGGAGGGCGGCGCGGCGCGACACGTGGCGCGCGGGTTGGCTCGGGGCGGGCGCGGACGCGTCCGGCCCGACCGGACTTGTCCGGCGGCGGGAGGAGGAGATTAGGGTTTGGGGGAAGAAGACCCGGATTTCGGGAGAGGTCTATATATAGGCATAGAGGGAGCTAGGAGAGTCCAAATGAGGTGCGGTTTTCGGCCACGCGATCGTGATCGAACGCTCTAGATGATGGAGAGGTTTGGTGGGTTTTGGGCCAAATTGGAGGGGTGTTGGGCTGCAACACACACGAGGCCTTCTCGGTCCCTCGGTTAACCGTTGGAGCATCAAACGAAGTCCAAAAGGTACGAAACTTGACAGGCGGTCTACCGGTAGTAAACCAAGGCTTCTTGGCAAGTCTCGGTCCAATCTGGAAATGTTTAACCCCCACACACGAAAAGAAAGTAGAAAGGACCACCGGAGGAGATAGGAGCGCCGGAATGCAAAACGGACAACGGGGAAAATGCTCGGATGCATGAGACGAACACGTATGCAAATGCAATGCACATGATGACATGATATGAGATGCATGACAACGATAACAACACACGGAGACAAAAACCCGAAGCCGAGGAAATAAAATAACTTAGCGCCGGAAACGGCAAGAGTTGGGATACATATAAGGTAAATTACATCCGGGGTGTTACAACACTCCACCACTACGAAAGGATCTCGTCCCGAGATCTAGGACTGGAAGAACGCCGGGTACTCAGAACGGAGGTGATCCTCGCGTTCCCAGGTGGCTTCACGGTCGGAATGGTGTGACCACTTGACTTTGAGGAATTTTATTGACTTATTGCGAGTCATGCGTTCAGTCTCTTCAAGAATAGCAACTGGGTGCTCACGATAAGAAAGGTCTTTTTGGAGATCAATGTCTTCGAAGTTGACGGTGCGGTCAGGAGTCTTGGAACACGTCATGCACATTTGCAAAGTTTGAAGGAAGCTCGAGTTGATAGGTGAGATCACCTCTCTTGCTGACGATCTTGAAAGGACCCACATATCTAGGGGCAAGCTTCCCTTTGATACCGAAGCGATGAGTACCTTTCATTGGAGAGACGCGGAGGTAAACATGATCTCCGATCTCGAAAGCCAAATCACGGTGCTTACTATCATAGTAGCTCTTCTGTCGTGATTGCGCAGCTTTGAGGTTATCACGAATGACTTTGCACGTCTCCTCTGCCTCTGTGATCAAGTCATTTCCAAGAAATTGATGTTCACCGGTTTCTGACCAGTTAAGAGGAGTACGACACTTCCTGCCATCCAGAATTTCGAATGGGGCCTTGCCCGAACTTGCTTGAAAACTGTTGTTGTAGGAGAATTTGGCGTATGGAAGACAATCTTCTCACTTCATACCGAAGGAGATAACGCAAGCCCTGAGCATATCTTCAAGAATCTGATTGACACGCTTGACTTGACTGCTAGTTTGAGGATGGAAAGTTGTGTTAAAGTGGATGTTGGTGCCCATGGCCTTCTGAAAAGAATCCCAAAACTTGGAGGTAAAGATGTTTCCACGGTCCGAAAAGATCACCTGTGGAATGCCATGCAGAGAGACAATCCGAGAGGTATAAAGCTCCGCCAATTGAGCTGCAGTGATTGACTCTTTGATAGGCAGAAAATGAGCCACTTTAGTGAGTTTGTCGATGACAACGAATATAGCATCATTGCCACGCTTGGACTTTGGAAACCCAGTCACGAAGTCCATCTCAATGTGGTCAAACTTCCATTCTGGAATGGCAAGAGGTTGGAGAAGACCCACTGGACTTTGGTGTTCTGCCTTCACTCTTCTGCAGACATCACATTCATTCACGAACTGAGCAATCTCGCTCTTCATTCGAGTCCACCAATAAGCCTGCTTGAGGTCCTGATACATCTTCGTACTCCCAGGGTGGATGGAGAGGAGTGAATTGTGAGCCTCGTTCATGATAACTTTACAAAGGTCACCTTTGGGCACAACAATACGATCCTCGAAGAAGAGAGTGTCCTTGTCATCAAGGCGGTAGCACTTGTACTTGGAATGACTCTTGGCAATCCCAATCTTCACCTTTTTCACCAAAGCATCAAGAAGCTGAGCTTGGCGAATCTGATCTTCCAAGGTAGGAGAGACTTGAAGGTTGGCGAGAAAACCTTGAGGAACAACTTGCAGATTAAGTTTGCGGAAAGCTTCACAAAGCTCGGGTTGATAAGGCTTGAGAATCAGACTGTTGCAGTAAGCCTTCCTGCTCAACAGCGAATCACATTGGCCTTGCCTGGAGTATACTCGATACTCGGATTATACTCTTGAATCATTTCGACCCAACGAGTCTGCCTGAGGTTGAGATTAGGCTGAGTGAAGATGTACTTGAGACTCTTGTGGTCAGTGAAAATGTCCACTTTTCTTCCCAATAAGAGATGTCTCCAAGTCAAAAGAGCATGCACAACTGCCGCCAACTCGAGGTCATGAGTGGGGTAGTTCTTCTCGTTGGGCTTCAACTGGCGAGAGGTATAAGCCACAACTTTCTTCTCTTGCATCAACACTGCACCAAGACCTTGAAGAGAGGCATCGCAGAAGACCTCGAACGGTTTGGATTCATCAGGAGGAGTCAGAACTGGAGCAGTGACTAATTTCTCTTTCAAGGTGTTGAAAGCGATGTCACATTCCGGAGACCAAACGTACTTGACGTGCTTCTGGAGAAGGTTGGAAAGAGGCTTCGCGATCTTTGAAAAGTTCTCAACGAACCTTCGACAGTAGCTTGTGTGACCAAGGAAGGTGCGGAGTTGCTTCACGTTCTGAGGTGGTTCCCAATTCACAATTTCAGACACCTTCTCAGGATTCACCGCTATGCCCTTGGCAGAGATGATATGCCCAAGATAAAGAACCTCATCGAGCCAAAACTCGCACTTTGAGAACTTGGCGTAGAACTGATGTTCCCTGAGCTTATCGAGCACCAAACGCAAGTTCTTGGCATGATCTTCCTTGTTCTTCGAAAAGACCAGAATGTCGTCGAGATAGACCAAAACGAAGTCATTTGTGTAGGCGCTGAAGATGAAGTTCATCATGTGATAGAAAGTCGGAGGAGCGTTGACGAGGCCAAAAGACATGACAGTGTATTCATATGAACCATAGCTTGTTCTGAAAGCCGTCTTGGGAATATTTTGCGCACGAATTCGAATCTGGTGATAGCCCATACGGAGATCAAGCTTGGAGAATACTTGGGCACCTTTGAGTTGTTCGAACAGCTCATTGATGTTGGGAAGTGGGTACTTGTTCTTGATAGTCTTCTTGTTCAATGGATGGTAGTCAACACAAAGTCGGTCCGTTCCATCCTTCTTCTTCACAAAAAGTACTCCACAACCCCATGGAGAAGAACTAGGTCGGATGACACCCATGCGCTCTTGAATATCGAGTTGCTTCTTTAGCTCCTTCAACTCTTCAGGTCCGAGCTTGTAAGGACATTTGCACACCAGTTCCGTGCCAGGCTCAAGATCGATGACGAATTCAACTGGCCGCAGCGGAGCCATGACTGGCAGCACCTCTGAGCTCTTCTGGAAAGACATCTTGATATTCGCAAACGACTAGAATTTGAGAGATGGCATCCAGTTCACCCTTCTCATTGAGAGAAAACAGACGTATTGTATCATCACGAGCGGCACAGACAATTACATCCTCAGACGAATGAGTCAATTGAATCTTCCTGGCTGCACAATCAAGATGCGCCTTGTGCATAGAAAGCCAATCCATTCCGAGAATAAGATCAATATCCGAGTTTCCAAGAACCACCGGAGTGGACAGAAACTTGTAGTCGCCCAACGTGATAGAGACATCCGGGACGCAATTGTTAGAAGTCATTTGCTTGCCCGGAGACACAATCTTCAACGGGAAAGGAATCCTTTCTGTCACAAAATCATGCTTGGCAATAAATGGTGTTGAAATAATAGAAAGCGATGCACCAGTGTCAAAAAGAACTTTTGTAGGAACATCGTTAACAGGAAGGTTACCCATGATAACATCTGGCGAGTCCTCTGCCTGAGCTGTGTTCAACAAGTTGACCTTGGCGTGCTTGGGGTTATGCTTGACCACCGCTGTACTTGCCGATCTCACAGGAGGAGGAGGAGGAGGGAGACGCCTCTGATTGAAGCATTTTTTGGCATAGTGACCCTTCTGTTGGCACTTGTTGCACGTGACCTCTGAAAGTGGATGGTGATACGGAGCACTCGATCTTGGAGCTTGAGACGAAGTCTTGTTCTGAAAGCCAGGGTTGGGTGGGTGGGAAGATCCACTGCCACCTTTGCTGTTCTGTTGATACGGCTGACGGAACTGAGGAGGAGGAAGCCAATACTTCTGCTGCTTAGCCACTTGAGTTGAGGAAGAAGGAGTAGCATCTCTGACTCGCTTCTTGGAAGCATCACACTTCAGTTGAGCAGCCTCTTGCTTCAATGCCATGTTGTAAAACTCATCGTACCTCCTGGGTTGAAAGAGGACAAGAGGTAGCTGAATTTCTTCTCTGAGACCACCCCTGAACTGGTATATCATGCTCTTCTCGTCAGGGACGTCCTGCTTAGCAAAGCGGGCGAGCTTCTGAAACATCTTGTTGTAGTCATAGACAGACATAGAGCCTTGCTTCAGGTTGCGGAATTCCTCATGCTTGCTTTCAATGATGCTCTGAGGAATATGATGAGCTTTGAAGTCTTGACGGAATTCATCCCAGGTAATCACACGGCCTCCTCTGGAATCTTTGTACTGCTGAAACCATTCTGCAGCTTGGTCTTTGAGTTGGAAGGAAGCGAACTTGACAAAGTCCTCAGGCCTGACGTTACAGCACTCGAAATGCTTGCACAAGTCCATGAGCCAATCATCAGCGTCAGTTGCCTCAACACAATTACTGAAGGTCTTTGGCTGGTTAGCAAGGAACTGGTTGAGTGTAGCAAAGTGATTCTGATTGTTGCCCTGGTTTCCTTGGTTCTCTTGGTTGCGCTCTTGAAGAATTTGCATGATCAACTGTGTGTTTGCATTGGTAGGTGGTGGTGGCGGATCAGGATTCGGAGTCGTGCGCCTTGGAGGAGCCATCCTGAAGAGGTTGACATCCATTAGCACACTGATAGAAAAAAATTGAAGCTGAATCCAACGGGTAGAAATTGCAACATATAGTTTTCACATCCGAATAAAATGAACGAATGCATTCCAATTGAAATGGTCACATATCCATAAATTGAGAAGCCACTTAGAATTTAGGTAGAGGAATAAAATCAACAAGGTACGGAGCAAGAACGAATACTCGGTAAGGATCACCCAATCTCAAACCAAATATCCGTGGAAGAAGAACTAGAGCTACAAGAATTCCCACCTATGAAACTCCCAAACCTTTCCGGTTATGCAATCAGGTGTTGGGGATAAAGGGGAAGCATAATATCTCACCCAAATCTAGCAAATCATACATCCAGCTGTATCCATCCTTCAACACATAACCGAGAAAAAAACTTCAGAAATCGTCTACCTCAACCTTCGAAAAGCATCCGTTATACAAGTTATGGCAATACTCCTGAACTCCCGCCCCAGTACTGGGTGGCGTCGAGGTTATCTCACCAACAACTGCATAAAAGAGATTTTTGATGTCGGCGAACTAAACTCAGGTATTCCAGAACTGCAACGATAAAATTGTGACGACAACACCTCGGAGCTCAACTCCCCGGGACACTGCCACAACCCCTAAATGACAGGAGGCACCAAGAACAATGTTCTCGTCACAAATCGATCGGAACGATTTCAAGATACCCGCGTGATCCTAAAAAAAAATTTAGTGAAATTTGAGAAGAGAAGAGTCAAAACTCTACGTTAGGATGCCTTATGAGAGCGATGAAGGGACTGGGGAGTAAAAATAATTCCTAAACTCTGCGATATATAATTCCTAAATGACTCAAAACATTTTTCTAGACTCAACTTGTCCGCTAATTCGATCAAGCAATGGGGCTCCTAAGCTCGGGGAAGGCTCTGATACCAACTTGTAACGCCCTCGATGCGGCTATATCTCCTACGTGTCGAAGCACGACTTAGAGGCATAACCACATTGAAAGCAATGTCGCAAGTAAGGTAATCTTCACAAGAACCCATGTAAATAGATAATAAGGGGAAAGGTACATAGTTGGCTTACACTTGCCATGTCACACAAAGTACATAAATAGCATTACAATCATTCAATTCACTCATGGTCTGACTACGGTACCAAAATAAAAGATCAACCCCAACAAGCGACATGGTCCCGATCGCCCCAACTGGGCACCACTACTGATTATCAGGGAAAGACACATAGTAACAGCGTGAGTCTTCATCGAACTCCCACTTGAGCTCAAGCGCATCATCTGGAATGGAGTCATCGGGCCCTGCATCTGGTTTGGAAGTAATCTGTGAGCCACGGGGACTCAGCAATCTCGCACCCTCGCGATCAAGACTATTTAAGCTTATAGGTAAGGCAAAGTAATATGTGGAGCTGCAGCAAGCGACTAGCATATATGGTGGCTAACCTATTCGCAAAAGAGAGCCAGAAGAGAAGGCAAAGCACGAACGAAGAACTATAGAACATCATGCGGCAAACATTACTCCAACACTATGTTCACTCCCATCTGCCCATAACCGCTGGCACGGCTTTCGAAAATTCAAATCCCTGCAGGGGAGTCCCAACTTAGCCCATCACAAGCTCTCACGGTCAACGAAGGATAAACCTTCTCCCGAGACATTCCGATCAGACTCGGTATCCCGGTTCAACAAGACAACTTCGACAATGGTAAAACAAGTCCGGCAACACCGCACGAATGTGCCGACAAATCCCGATAGGAGCTGCAGATATCTCGTTCTCAGGGCACACTCAGATGAACACTACGTACAACTAAAACCAACCCTCAAGTTTCCCCGAGGTGGCGCTGCAAGTGGCTCTGTTTGGACCAACACTCAGAGGAGCACTGGCCCGGGGGGTTTAAAGAAAAGATGACCCTTGGGCTCCAGAAACCCAAGGGAAAAAGAGGCTAGGTGGAAAATGGTAAACCAAGGTTGGGCATTGCTGGAGGAGTTTTATTCAAGGCGAACTGTCAAGGGGTTCCGATTATCACCCAACCGCGTAAGGAACGCAAAATCCGGGAACATAACACCGATATGACGGAAACTAGGGTGGCAAGAGTGGAACAAAACACTAGGCAAAAGGACGAGCCTTCCACCCTTTACCAAGTATATAGATGCATTAAGATAAATAAGATAATATAATGATATCCCAACAAATAAACAATGTTCCAACAAGGAACGGTCTCCAATCTTCACCTGCAACTAGTAACGCTATAAGAGGGGCTGAGCAAAGCGGTAACATAGCCAATCAACGGTTTGCTAGGACATGGTGGGTTAGAGGTTGACATGGCAATTTGGGAGGCATGATAAGCAAGTGATAGGTATCGTAGCATAGGCATAGCAAAAGAGCAAGCATCTAACAAGCAAAGATAGAAGTGATTTCGAGGGTATGATCATCTTGCTTGTAAAGTGGTCAGAGTTGACTTGATCCTCGTAAGCAAACTCAACGGACTCCTTATTAGCGAACTCGTGCAAACAAGCAAGAGGAACACAATCAACCACGTGCAAATGCTCGAACAACATGATGCAAACATGGTATGCTATGCGGGATGCGATATGCGATGCATATGCAAGATTTGACAAGGAATGATTGAACCTGGCCTCAACATGGAAATCCAAGAGTGTCACTGGAAAGGTGAGGTGATTTCGGTTGAAATCGATATAAAGATCACCGGAATCGGATGCACGGTTTGGAAATGGCAAGCAAAACAAATATGGCACCGGTCTGCGATAAACAGCAAGTAGCCATCTAAATGCAACAAGTTAAATATGCTACAGCACTCAAAGATAGCAACAAAATACCTGGCAGGGATCAACTCATAATGCTTGACAAAATATGAACACTGAGCTTCGGCCAATTCATCCATTAACAGGTTCAAACAAGCATGGCAAAAACGCAAACGATAAACAGGTTTCAGACTTAGTGAAATTAACACAAGCCTAAAATTTCAGATCAGGTAACATACTTTGGAGCATGAAAACTATATGTTAGAGAAACTTAACATGGCAAAGCAATGCATGACTTGAAGCTACTCAAAGAGCGTAACAAAAGTCCCTTACTGACCTTGAGCCAAAAGGGATCAGAAAATACAATTGCAAGCATGTGAACATGGCAAAAACATAAACAGATCTCAGACTTAGAGAAAAACTGGAGCATGCAAATATGTTAACGACTAGGCATGTTTATGAGCTCGATGCATTCACTACAGAGCAAGGCATGACAATCTAAGCATACACCCATCAAGAATACATAACATAAAAGCTAGACATGGCAAGAACAACAAAATAGCATGCACGGATCAACAACAACATTCTCAGCAAAATTGTTAACAAGTAGACAATCTTCCAGGAATTACGAAATAGCAAAAGTAGAGCTCGATTGACTTAAGCTAGGGTGCTCCATAATTGCAAACAAATACATGGATGGATAGAGCACCACAATATTAACAAATCATCATTACTGATCATCCTCAAAAGAGGCACGGATCACTAGGAAACAACATGAACATATGGCATATTGATAAAAACAGATCAAGGACTTAGTGAAATTCTAAGTCCCTGAAATCAGCATTAATGAATGCACTACTTTGCAATCTTGTGCTAGTCACCACACATATCACAAAAATACATGGTAAGCACCTCTTTAAAGATGACATGGCATATAACAAAACTCATGTAGAGCTCAGGAGCATATCATGCACACATTAATCATGGCAAAAATGACAAATAGCTATTTGGTGCAGCAGATCTGACAATTATCTCAAATAGCTCTCTTCCAACAGTATTTCGGGCATCAAGATGAGCTCAAATGAAAATGAAGCAATGAGATGAAATGATGTACTCTCTGAGACGAACACTGTGATATGCTAAACGCCCAAAGCGGAGCTACGAAGGTGGAGTTATAACATGATGAAAAACGCAATTTAATATGCAGACTTGGGGGGGAAACAGGGTCAACCCTAGGGTTACTGTAGCTCCGATCCGGATCTAGATCGGGCGAGTGCGCACTTCGAGGAACGTCGGAGAGGAAGGTCACCGGAGATCCCTATTCACCGGAGTTCGTCGAGGATGGAGGCCGGCGGCTTGCCGGAGTGGAGGAGGCCGGTCGCCGGACTTGAGAGAGGCGGGCCGAGGCGGCGCGGGAGCTGCCGCGGTGGGGGCGGCGAGGTGCGGCTCCGGCCGGCGAGGAGTGCGGCGGGGCTGCGCCGCAGCGAGCACGGCGGGCAGCGGCCGGTGACGTCAAGGGAGAGGCAGCGCGGCGAGCCGCGGAGGAGGGAGACGACGGCCCGCGGGGAGGGCGCCTTTGGCCCGGGCGGATCACGGGGAGGGCCGGCTTCAGGCCGGCGGGCCTGCGGCGGAGGGGGCGGAGGGGGCAGCGGCGCGACACGTGGCGCGAGCGGGTTGGCTGGGGCGCGGTGGCGGACGCGTCCGGTCCGCCCCGGACGTGTCCGGCGGCGTGGGGAGCGGAAGATTAGGGTTTGGGGAAGAAGAGACCTAGGATTTTCGGGGAGAGGTCTATATATAGGCATAGAGGGAGTTAGGAGTGTCCAAATGAGGTGCGGTTTTCGGCCACGCGATCGTGATCGAACGCTCTAGATGATGGAGAGGGTTTTGGTGGGTTTTGGGCCAAATTGGAGGGGTGTTGGGCTGCAACACACACGAGGCCTTCTCGGTCCCTCGGTTAACCGTTGGAGTATCAAACGAAGTCCAAATGGCATGAAACTTGACAGGCGGTCTACCGGTAGTAAATCAAGGCCGCTTGGCAAGTCTCGGTCCAATCCGGAAATGTTTAACCCCCACACACGAAAAGAAGGTAGAAAGGACCACCGGAGGAGATAGGAGCGCCGAAATGCAAAACGGACAACGGGGAAAATGCTCGGATGCATGAGACGAACACATATGCAAATGCAATGCACATGATGACATGATATGAGATGCATGACAAAGAGCACAACACACGGAGACAAAAACCCGAACCCGAGGAAATAAAATAACTTAGCGCCGGAAACGGCAAGAGTTGGGATACATATAAGGTAAATTACATCTGGGGTGTTACACAAACAAAGCATCACGAAGCATAACATGGCAATATGCTGCGCCAGGTGTGACCTAACGTATGGCTACACGATATAGGTGAAGGGGGAATTCAACCGGGAAGGTATTCCCGGTTCCGGACCTGTATCAGACAGGTGACCAGAGGGGGAATGTTCCATGTTCATATAGTTAGAGGCATCTGACGGGTAAGCGGACCGCGTATTCGGATTTGTCTCGTCGTTCTAAGCAAGTTTCATGTATAAATTATTTTCATCTGACTTACGGTTTAATTTATATGACTTTTCAAAGTTTTATTAATATTCTGAAATCGTTTTAATTATTTATTTTGAATTTAAATAAGGTTGATTCTTTCTATACCCTGACCCGGACCAGCCACAGTCAATGACATGTGGGGCCAGTCAAAGCCCAATCAACAGGTCAATAGTCAAAGTTGACTTTGGTCAATGTATGAACAGTGCTAGTGGGTCCTACTTGTCATGGACACTATGTCTATTAAGTCAATTAATTAGAGATAACCAACAGGGTGGTCCATATGTCATTTGCTTTTAAAGTAAATTAGCACTAATTTAACACTAACTAATCTAGTCCTAATTAAACAAGGGGCTGGCCGTACTGGACAATGGCCCAGCCGGCCACACACGCAACACACACACCACACACCACACTCGGATGGCCATGGCCATGGGCATGGCTAGTAGCAGTAGCAGCCTGTGGTAGCAGGCAGCATGGGCACCTGTAGCGGAGCAGCGTTAGAAGCAAAACGGCACTAGCAGGAGCAGCGGCCGCAGCGGCAACTAGCAGCGGAGTAAGCAGCAGCAGAGCAGCAGCAACAACAGGGGAGCAGCGGGGGCATGTCCACGCGCGGGCGCGCACGGGGGACTGGCACGGGGACGCAAGGGCGCGCGACCAGAGACGGGCAGGGACGCGGCGACGTGAGCAGGGTGCCGCGACATGAGCAAGGGGCACGCGTGCGGACGGCATAGGATGCAGCCGTACACGACCAGATACACGGGGGGAGCACAGCCACGGGCGCGACTAGAGCGCGAGGGAGCGAGCCCGGTGCGGGTATGGCGGCGCTTCGGCCATGGCGAGTGCGAGCTCACGGGACGACACTACGGCGACGGATCAACGGGGGCAAGGCCGGGATTCGGAGGAGGGGCTCACCGCGGTGCTGTAGTCGAGCTCGAGAAGACTGGGGGTGGGCTGGAGCGACGGCAATCGACGGCAGACGTCGGCAATGTACGCGGTGAAGACGAGGTCGATGGCGAGCGTACCGGCCGCCCCGACTCGATTTGGTGCACGGGGAAGACGATGGCGATTCTCCAGGACGTATTTTCAGGCGGTGGGGTGCACACTGGCCACGGCAACGGCGACGACACACGCGGGATTTCGAGCTCGTTTCCGAGCCGAGGAGGAGGTGGCTTGATGGGGAAAGAGATGGGAACGGGCGAGGGATAGCTAGGGTCCGTGTTGGTGCAGTTATATGCGGAGGGGATCGATGTGGCGGCCATCCATGGCCATGGCAGCCGTGGATGTTTGACACGCACATCTCCAGCCTCCTACTATGTACAGAAGAAGGAGAAGGCCGTTCGTGGGCTGGGTCGTGCTGCTGTAGCCACTTATGGCCCATTAGTTCACTACGTCTTTAGCATTTTTTGCCACTATTTTCTAATTAAATGAGTGTCCAAACAATTTTTGCTAATTATGAAATTAGGTACATAAATTCTTTGGAATATTCTGAGGTTGCTCAAAAAGTTTGAGGCCAACTGGAAAAGTCTATAATTGTGTTTGCATTTAATTGGACCACTTTAAATGATGTTGGTACATTCTAAAATTAGTTAGGGGCCTTTTAGAAACTCTCTCAGGTGGGGTTTCTTCATGGAAAATTTAGTAGATTATTTGAAATATTATGAACACTTTTGTTTTGCAGTTTGAAGAAATGATTAATTTAACTTTACTTTAAAATATGAATTTGAACTCCGTTTGAACCAAGGTGTGGTTTAGAAAATTAATTGTGATGACATGGCACCATTTGTGTGTGATTACTGTAGCTTAAATACCTGGGTGTTACAAATCTCCTCCACTACAAGAAATCTTGTCCCGAGATTTAAGAGGTGGAGTCAAGGGGGGAAGGTTCGGGTCAGGAAATTCTATCGAGTGTTCTCGGTCTTAGTTGTTCTTCTCGAAGAGGTCGATCCATTACATTGATGTCTTCATTTTCGATTTCAGGTCATCATGAAGAAGTCGATATCCTTTCTTTAGGAACACCATCGCACTTACGAAAAAGATAAGGGGGAAGACTCGGGAAGGATGGAGCTCAACACATGTTAGGTACCTGTGGGCTATCTCAGTGAACGAGGCATAGAGGCATCTCTCGAGTTGAAATTCAAGAAAGTCATTGAGAGCAAGGTAAGAAGGTGAAAATTAGAAGTTTCAAGAGCATAGGCAATCGTTCGATGTCTAAGACAAAGTGTGGAAGGAGTCCAGAGTAACGAGAATAAGTATTGCGTCTGATACCAGAATAGATCACTAGGAAGGTGGCTCGCGAATTACATACGATACCAAGCGTGAGGAAAAACTATTAGAAATAGGGGGTATACATGAGAGTCAGGTTTCGATCCTAGGAACTGTGGGTTATGGGCCCACCATGTGGGTAATAAGTAGGAATGCATTGACATCTTGCACAGTCATGATAGCAAGGCATGTCAGAGAATAACCTGTTAGTTATGTTGGCAACAATGTTGGTACCAAGGGCGAGGGGCAAAGAGAACCATTTTCCTGCTCGTAAGATGAGGCGTACCAATAGGCAAAGTTCTCGTCCATCGGTGATTACCGGAATGTCATCAACAATAATAACAGGGTTTTACTGACAAAGTTGTACACCGAGGTGTTTACATAAGAAAGGAAATATTACTGCTTATATCATAGATCACAAGGCAGGTTAAACAAAACAATGGAAAGGAAATGTGATTATACCCTAGTATCAGGAGTATATCTTACCCATCCATGATAGGACAACAAGTAGATAACCAATTAGGTAAAGGGGCGAGGGAATTCATGATGTTACCCATACAACGGTGTTTGGATAATTGATCAAGAAACATTTAGCATTATGCTTCCAATGTTCTTGTTGATGTTTGAGTACCATAGTCATGCTTCGGGATAGCATCGACAAGGTCTTCAGGGAAAGGTCAGACTTCGGATACACAAAGGACCCACTGGAACAACTTATAAAATAAGTCATACAATTTCGGCAAGAAAATGTGATTTTGTGGCCGGCGGGCTCAGGAACAATTCATCGAGGGGGCAAGGTTGGTATTTCTCATCATGAATTCGATTGACATCCTGGAACAGCTCAGAATGTTGGTAATGATCACGACACATTTGTCGAGAGATTTCAGGAAGATGTAATCGATCGGCGATGACATCAAGTCAAAGGAATGATGAAGCGAAAAGTTATTGGAACCACGGGTACGACACAAACTTGAATTCAAGCTTGCTGTTCAAGGTGAATTGGTATAATAAGGAAGATCGATGTAGGCTTAGCTCATCATCAAAAATTGTGCTCTGGGAAGAAGGACCAGGGAGCACAGTTAAAATTTAGCACGATAATGATATAGCCAATCAGGCTAGGAATGACTTGAAGGATTATTAAAATTGTAAGCAACAAAAATTACTTAGAGTTACAGAATCGGACGGTGGAATCGTGTCACTTATCGGCGTTCTTGAGTGACTATCAACTCAAAACCCAGGGAAAACTGAAATCAATGAGAAACAATACCAGATGAAGACTCGTAGGAAGCAACACAGTTCCTTGTTATTCTTGAGATACCGAAGGGTAATACTCGATGGAAGATCAAAATAGAGGTTGCGAAGATGCATTTATCTACGGAATACAAGTGCTTTAACTTGTCCGAGAAATGGAATCAAAGGGGAACAATCATGGTCAGAACCACAGTTGGAAAGGTCAAATCCTAGATATAAGATGATCTTATACCAAGGGGATAATTAATTTTAATAGAAGCTTCCATGATAAGATCTACATCGTGTCCATGGGCATGAACACAAAGTTCAAGGTCGACTCCCACTTCTTCAATGCATATCATTTCATTTACTTCTTGCTTTCGATGAATTTGTATTGCGAAAGATTTATCTGGAAAAGCACCATAAGAGTATGACTCACATAACTTACGAGTTCACACGGATTAGGAAAAGCATGGGTTCAACCCATCGGGACATTTTTACGAAGCTATACAACACAATAACAGGAGCGACGGGTACACGCTCAAAAGCAAAGGGCTGGCGATACCGGAGTAGATGATACAATTCGCCAGAGGCATTTTGTATCATGGGAAAGTCGTCAATGATTTAAAATATGAAGGAGCTGTCGGATAGTAATCCACCAAAAGATGACGTGGTCCGCAAAGGATCTGATGTGAATATCAGTACTCAACCAGAAGAAGGGATGCAAAGGAATCGGTTTATGGAAACATCTGAATAAGCCGAAGCTTGAATACGAAGGGTTTACGATTTTTAAAATAGAATATTAGAAGCCAAGGCTCTGATCAAACGATAATTGAGTTGAATCGATATAGATCGACAATCGATCAAGGTTTGATTTGCCAAGAATAAGCTCAAGTTCGGAGTGACGTCTGAGCCGGTAGGGTGAATGCTAGGATCTGATTGAGGATTGCGAGCAATTGCAACATATTGGATCAAGGGACTCGAAACGACAGTGACAGAGGATGTCAATGGGATTATTAGGAATATGGAACTAACCATAATGCAGGCACACAAGACTTTCCAAAGCAATAGGTTGCAAAGGATTCTTGGAAGGTCAAATAGCATTTCGAGGTATATGATCAACTGGGGATGAACGAATCCCCGATAAGAGTGGGGAATTATTCGTAGGGTTATTCAGGCGGAAAAGAGCTGCAAGGCAGTCGGAAAAAGGATTCTGGAAGGTCGGAGAATACTTTAGGGTATCTTGTAATAACAAGAACAACTAGGGATGGAAGTATGAACGGCGAGGGTACGTAGTTATCCATAAGGATTCAACGGTGTTAAGGGATTGCAAAAGAAATGAACACAAGTTCTCGGGAGTAGATCGGAGAGTATCTTCGAAGTCTTCTGGTGAAGTAGGTAACCATCCGAACTAAAGGGGCCCTCTGGGGAAAGGCGTTACGAGAATCTAATGTAGTTAGTAAATTCATTTAACCCGAATAGAAGAGAGAACAGAGTCCCAGAGTATAGGTGAGGAATAAAAGATCCTAATACCACCCAATGGTGACGTGGGCCTGTAAGCCACACAACCGAGTTAGTAAAACAGTTTTGGATGACTAGACTCAACTTCGGCCAAGGAGTTGGAAAGTGGGCTACCTACAGGCAGTCGGCTCTGATACCAACTTGTGACGCCCTCGATTCAATCGTACACTAATCATACACGGAAATGTGTACGATCAAGATCAAGGACTCATGGGAAGATATCACAACACAACTCTAGACACAAATTAAAAGAATACAAGCTTTATATTACAAGCCAGGGGCCTCAAGGGCTCGAATACATAAACTCGAATACACAAGAGTCAGCGGAAGCAACAATATCTGAGTACAGACATGAGTTAGACAAGTTTGCCTTAAGAAGGCTAGCACAAAAGAAACATCGATCGAAAAGGCAAGGCCTCCTGCCTGGGAGCCTCCTAACTACTCCTGGTCGGCGGCGGCCTCCACGTAGTAGTAAGCATCGGCGGTGGCATCTGGCTCCTGGGATCCGACATCTAGTTGCATCAACCGGAAAGAATAAGAAAGGGGGAAATGGGGGAGCAAAGCAACCATGAGTACTCATCCAAAGTACTCGCAAGCAAGGATCTACACTACATATGCATCGGTATCAATGAAAAGGGTTGTTTCTATGGACTGGACTGCAGAATCACTACAAAAAATACACTTCCGTGATGATACGTGTTTGTCACAGTAGGTCACTTTTTTTGTCATGCATGTATATCCATGACAAATTTATGACAGAATCAAGATAGTCATACCTGTGCTGTCGTAGAAGTGTTCCATGACATTACCAAAATTATCATCACGAAACTGTCCACTTCCATGACGATAAATCGCGCGTCACAGAAGTGCTTTCGTCAAGGGTGACCGACACGTGGCATCCACCGTAATGGAACGCTGTTAAGCTATCGGGTCGGGTTTTGGATCCGATAACCCGTTAACAGCCACGACCAATGGGGATTTTCCACGCGTAAAATCATCATTGGCTGGAGGAAACACATGCTGGCTCATCGTTGGGACAGATGTCAACCACTCATTGGACGGAAAGCGCCTATGATACGTTGACACGTGGCACGGCCCAACAGAGGCCCATTCCTGTGAAAATGCCGGCCTGTTTGACTTGGTCAAAAGGTGGCGGGCCGGCCCATGGAAAGCCTGTTAACGGCCTGTTCGCATATAGCCCATTTACAGCCCGCTAACCCAAGGCCCGTTACGCCCTATCCGAATTAGTCCCAGTAGCTTCATCTGGGCCATCCAATATGATTCCAGCTTGTTTTCACTTCTGGCCCATGACGTCTTTCGGCCCATATGAGGCCCTATGTAACTCTTGGCCTATTAACGGCCCGTGGTGAAACTGGCCCGTAATGAACAGTGTATCACTTTACACCCATTAACGGCCCATGGTGAAACTGGCCCGTAATGAGCAGTGTATCACTTTATACCCATTAACGGCCGTTATTCCGTTGGGCCGTTTCCAGCCCATGTTATCTTTCGGCCTTCTCAGAGCCCATTTATTCTTGGGCTCATTTCCAGCATTCGTTTACTTACGGCCCGTTACTGTCATTTTCTGCTTGTGGGCCAAATTCAGCCTGTGGTTACAGTCGGCCCGTTTGTGGTCCGTTAGTACGTTGGGCCGTTTTCATAGCGTCATCAAATACGGCCTATTAACGATGGCCCGTTACGGTCGGCCCATGAATGGACGATTCCAACTCTAGCCCGTTTACGGCCATAATGCGGCCTGTTATTGGCCCATGTTTGGCCAATCGATCATACGGACCGTATAAGGCCCATTGATGATACGGCCTATAGAAGGCCCATTATTTCTACGGCCCGTAGAAGGCCTACTGTTTCTACGGCCCGTAGAAGGCCCACTTTTTCTATGGCCCGTAGGAGGCCCAGTGTCACTACAGTAAATATTAGCCCATGGTTATTGTGGCCTAGTTTTAAAAAATAGGTTATTGCAGCAACTAGTCAACCGCGGAAAAAGAACTGCAATGACTACAAGCAAACAAATAAACAAGACAACAAGGAAATAAATAAGCAAGCAACTAACGCTAGGCTATCACGGCTATTACACATATTACATCCACTAGGCATCAAAGTTCGCCACCAGTGCAAATATAGGGAACAAAGCAGCATATCATATACACTGGCTGTCAAAATTGGCCACTAGTGCAAATAAACGCGGCAGCAAAACAAGATCATAACTGAAATAACTTCAGAAGAGCTCAATAAACGTTATCCTGGGTATCCACCATGCTGGCAATAAGCTTAGCAAGCTGATTAGCTTTGTCCTGTTTGGCGCTAAAATCCTCCAATGCTTGCTGTTGCACTAGAAAGTATGCATCTGAATGCTCCAGGGACTTCCACAGTCCTTCCACTTCTTGTCGCAGCACAGCTGATCGATGTCTTTCAGCTTGTAGTTGAGACTCAAGAAACCGAACTGATTCAGACAGTGAGTTTGAATAGCTTGTGCAAGCGGTAGTGTCCAGTAACTCCAACACTAAACCAAGACAGGATGTGTCACTATCCTGAACCTTATCTGCATTACTTCCTTTACCGTTGCTTAATAAGGCACTCTTCCCCAATATTATGTCAGCATTCTAAAAGAAGAGACAAGCAGACACATAACAAGTTTAGCATGTACTAGTATATGAAACTCATTTCGGCTAGTTCATTAGTAAGGTGGACAGGATTAAACTACCAAGTCTTCTATTGCCAAGTACTATTACATAATGAAAGCATCAAACAAACATATATCTATGTCCTATGGTAGAAATGGAATCTTAAATTAGAACAATTGTTCTTCAGGTTTAGGCACTTGTTCTACATGAACAGAGTACAGTAAGACGCAAGAATATAATACTTAAAAATAGAAAATGAGCGCATAGACCTTACCACATTCTTGGTTCGGGACCAGTACAGAACAAGGCGTTCCCAGTCATCATCCAGTAAATGTGTCTCAGGAGAATGTAAGGGAATTTGATGAGTTTCTTTGCCAGTGAAGTACGTTTTCTTCAGGTAATTCCGATACTGCCACCAAGCATTCTTGAAGATACCAAAGGTATTAGCAAAGGTTACCTCATCCTGAGTTTCCAGATCGGTCCTTCTCTATAGAGAAAAATGGGAAAATTTGTTGTGTTATAACCATCATGGAGGTAGGATGTATGGGACGAAGCAAAGTAATTGCCATGAATAACATTACTTACACATAACTCCTGGACAAACACCTGCAACTGGCATTTTCCTTCATCTTCAGTATAATATTTCTAACATGGGAAGATATGCACATACGATTTAACAAAATCAAATGCGATAGATGCTAAACTACGACTAGCTGGTTGTGCTTCCTCCACAGGAATAGGCATACTAAATGGTGGAGTTGGGGTTCGCCGTGATAGTACTGGCCCTATGGGCACTGGAGTTGCCTTACTAACTGCACTTGTTTGGAAGCTCTATGGTGGACATGGTGCTGTGTCAATAGGAACTGGGTTACTATCGGCTGGGGTTGGGGTTAGATTGGGTGAAGCTGGCTCTCTGTCCATCGTAGTAGGGGTACAATCTGCGAGAGTTTGGGTTATGTGTGGTAGGGCTGGTTCTTGTGCATGTACAACCGGGGTGCTATCTCCATCAAGAGGTAGCATTGTTTTATTTGAAGACCGTGTTTTTATTCCGCTAGATACTGGCATCACCCGCTCCAATTCAACTGGCTGATAAACAGGAAACATAGTTGAATGTACAGACATTCTATGAGAGACAGATGCAATAGATAGTGTGGAAAAAAGAGGGCATGAAATAGTTGACATGTATATTGTTTAACTAAAACGGATAGCATGACATAATTTCACATATATGATGTCTATCTAAACTAGATAGCATAACATAATTCAAAGATATGATGAATAACTAAACAGGATCGCATGACATAATTCACCTACATGTTATCTAAGTAATCAGGATCGCATCGTTAATTCACATGTGTGATTTATATGCTAAACATAGGGCATTCGATATGATGTCTGAACTAAGAACATGGTGTTGAATATTGTGTATATGATGTCTAAACTATGCAATGCAAGACACCGTATGCATGATATGAGAAGTATAATCGTCCCAAGTTAGAGCATACACCTCAGTGGGGGAATAGGACTGGTCATCTGTCTCTGAATCCATCTCTGAGGAGCTATCGGGACCCAACAAGAGATCTGCTTCGACAGGTAGCACTGTCTGCTCTGAAGGCCTTGTTTTCACTCCAGATTTTTCCATCTCCCACCCAAATGGCTGATTCACAGGAAGAGTAGTTTAATGTACAAACATTGTCGACAAATGGAAATGTAATGAAGAAAAGGATGGGCAAGATATCATTCAAATATATGATGCCTGGTTAAACAGGTTGGCATTGCACATGTCACATATATTATGGCTGGCTAAAAGACACGAGACTGCATAATTCTCATATATGATATAGAAACTAAACAGGTGGCATTACCATTGTTGAGGAAATCGTTAACTGGTAGCTGCTCGGTTGGCTAGCGAGTAGGGGATTAATCGGCTAATCGTCCATTTAATCAATTAATCGGATGATTTTTCGGTTTATCGGCTACTCGGTGACCCTATGAGTAGGGATTAATCGGCAAGTTAACTGGTTAATCGGATGAATTCGCCCTATAGTGAGTCGTATTACAATTCACTGGCCGTCGTTTTACAACGTCGTGACTGGGAAAACCCTGGCGTTACCCAACTTAATCGCCTTGCAGCACATCCCCCTTTCGCCAGCTGAGCAAACACCTTGGGGGTAAATAGGAGTGGTCAGCGGCATCCGAATCCGCCTCAGAACAGATATCTTCCTCTGGATTACAATCTGAAGAGGGGTGGGGAGGGTTTGCCATTGAACCCACCATGGAGTGATGTCTGCATGACATTGTATTGCCGCGCAAAACTCTTCTCTTTTTCTCTACATGTTCAGCATGACTGTGTACAATATCTGACATGCATACGAAAAAAAATATGGTGAGATTATGTAAGGAAAGCATGCAGAAATTTAGAGTGATGGTAACAACCAGTGGATCGATGTTTTTCCGTTGAACCAAAATAACCCTAATGGATCGACATGAATGTATAGTAATAAGTGATGCAACAAGTGTACAACCTCTTTGCCGTAGCCGTGTCGACCTCAGCATCATTGGGTTGGTCGATGAAGCAGTTGAGGCAGAGGTGGCTGTCAGAGGTGTGGAGGAAGATCTCAGGAATCTGTAGACGGCGTCCAGGGCACTGCTCTGTTGTGACGGATCGTTCTGTCGTTGGAGCAGCTCCGGTGAGCCGTACGACGTCAAGGCTGAAGCAGCACAAGACAGACATCGTCAATCTCAAGTGGGATTCTAATAGCATCTCCAATAGATGATGTAAAATGGATGTAAAATTAACATCACCAAAAACCACCTGACTACAACAGATGAGGTAAAAACTGTTGACTCTGAACTTAACTGTCGAAACTGAAATTTACTATGGAATCTGAATGCTACTGTCGAAACTGAACGCAATGGTAGCAGAGAGGCACTTGACATGTAGTTTAGGGAGGGCCTGCAGTTCATCTTCAACTTGCACCCCCCTGAGCCGCCAGCCACCACCGGCCGAACCGCCGGCTCCAGCGCCGCCTCGCCGCCCCGAAACAACTCACCACCGCCGCCCCGGCCAGCCCTCTAGGCCCCCCGCCCCCACCCTGAACCCTAAGATAGATAGTGGGGTACCTCTCCGGTGAGCCCCCGTCCCCGCTGCGGGTGGTTCTTCCTTAACTCCGGTGAGCCCCCCCCCCCCAACCCCTGAAAATCGACTGACCCAAAAGTCGATTCAGTCGACTGAAGTGTGGCTTAATCAGAGCAGAGCAGCAGCACGAGCGAGGGGGAGAGCAGCAGCAGCAGCTGGGCGAGTAAGCTATCGAGCGAGAGCCGGAGCAGCAGCAGATCCGGCTGGTATGGATGCCGCCGCCAAAGGGGCCTCGCATTGGGGAAGAGCCGCCATGGAGATGTCGCCCGCGGCGCCGGCTTCAAGGTAGCCGCTCCATGGGGGTGCGGGATGGAGCACCGTCGGTGCCGGGAGGTCGAGTTAAGGAGAAGGTGCGATGCGATGAGTGTACAACCTCTTTGGTGGCGCCGAGTAGGCCTTGGCTTCGTCCGAGGAGTCGGTGAGGATGTTGCGGTTCTGGTGGAGCAGGTTAAGGCGGCGCTGTGGGGATGGAGCAGTCGCGATAGACGAGGCGATCGTCGAAGCAGCTCCTTGGAGGTGGAGGATGGGGCGGCTGAACCGGCGGGACGACAAGATGGACGACGGATCCTCATCCGGGGAGGCGGAAGAGGGACGTCGAGCTGTTGCGCTGGATGACATCGTCGGGGAAGAGGCTCTGACTAGACAGCGGTGACGTGGCGGACGGAGAAGGGTGGGGTTTCACGGCTGGAGCGGAGAGGTTATGGCGGCCTGGGATTTCGAATGGCGAAAACGGGGCGATGGGAGGGGGTGAAGCATGACTTTGGAACGTGCTTGTCCAAAATGTAGGGTGTGTTACAAAAGTACCCCCCACCAATTTGAACTAGCGGCCCTTTCGGCTCAGGGTTAGAAGGGGGATTTCACGTGTCGAGATTTGACAGCTGGAGGGAGTTTTCGCGCGCGTTGTAATTTCGGGATAGCAAGGCGTAAGTTGTGAAGGCGCTAGTTTTGGGAGCACGATATCTGAATTTTCGGGATATAACAAGACGCGGGTTGAATTTTAGGGACAAGCCTAACGTGTAGTAATATTGTACTTGTACGTACCAAATCAATTCGCACTTCCCTCAACCAAAAAGAAAACGAAAAAAATAAAACTATTCACACCACACAAAGAGAGAGTCTTGCCCCGTTTTACTATACAAATGCTATTCAAAGCTACTCCCTCCTTCCATCTATATAGGGCCTAATGTGTTTTTCGATGCTAACTTTGACCAAATATTAGAGCAATGATATATGACATGCAACTTACACAAAGCACACCATTAAATTCGTCTGTGAAAGGTTCTTTCAATGATATAATTTTCACATTGTGCATGTCATGTACTATTAATCTTGTCAATAGTCAAAGGCGGTCTTAAAAATCTCATTACACCCTATATAGATGGAAGGAGGGAGTATGAATCCATGTTATGTCCGATTAAATTTTTTCGCTCGCTGTATAATGCATGTAACCTACTCATACCAACATTTTAGTGCATTCCAAATGTCTATACTACCGCTGCAATTCGAACTAAATTTGAATTCGTTTCTCTATTTCAATAAGAATCTACAATCATGATTGTTGCCAACTTCAACCATCATAGTTTCCTCGCTATCCGCCAGATATAAATCAGACGGCCTATAATGCAGGATGGCAGGCACACCATCATCAACAACTCCGTTTTTTTATAAGAGTAGAGATAAAACATATTAAATGTAGTATACCATGTTCATAACCACACCATGTGTATCACCATTATATATATTCACACATCTGTCGGTTTGAAACACTATGATAAATTCTTCAAATATCCGAATTCGCTTTTTATAATGAAGTATATATGATCTCTATTCGTCTTTTACACCCACACAACCCTCTTATCTTTGTAGCTAGCGCTAACTTTCTCTTGTGCATGCACACGCCCGCATCCCTCTCACCCTCCCTCAGCATTCTCTAGCTCCATCGCGCAAATTCGTCTTTTCACTTTAGGTCGTTCACCCACGGTGTGTGTAGCCCCCCCAGCTCCTTCTTTACGGCACACATCGATCGATATGCTTCTCTAGCCAGGTGTACCTAGCACAAACACAAGCTTCCCCTCTTCTCTTGTCACCGTCCATGCCTCACTCCCACCACTCTTTTCATTGTTCTCGTACTCGCACACTCCTCCCCCTCGATATAGTATGCCTCTCGTACCACCTCCTACATGCATCCCTCTCTCTATCCTTCTCCTCATGCCTCATTTGCTTCTAACACACACATGCATGTATACCGATCGATCTCTCAACATATACCTAGATCGACTTTAACTACCCCCCATCGATCGACGTACCTCACAAGTTATGTCTCTCCTTTCTCTTACAAAGGGCGATTGATCTTCCTATGTAGTTACATCTGCTTACCACAGCCACATCGTCCCCCCCCCCTCATCATTCGTGCATGCCTCCTGGCCCGTCTCTCACACGCACGTGCACAGACAACAAGCAGCCATCTCCTCTCTTATTGATATTGCGGGCGTACCCTCCGTTTGTCTAGCAAGCCTATCCCACCATTTGTTATAAGCAACTCCACTACCACCACCTCCAACACTCTAGCTCTGTCTCTCTCCCAACCTTATTCATCTCCTGCACATATGCATGGATGTCGATCGATCTCCTTAATACATGAGGTAGGCCTCTCTCCTCCTCCACACATATACCAACCATTGTACCTCTATAGTTAATTGGGCCTCCCTCTTCCCCCAGCACACACCGATAGTTGAGTGCTACAGGTAGGTATCCATGCCACAGAGACAAACTGCACATGTCCCATCTCACGTTCCAGTAGGCCAACCACTCTATATCTTTGACGTGGGCACACACAAATTCGATGGCACTCTTTATCGATCGCGCGTGCGCACACACACACACATCATCCCTCTCTTCGATTCTATGGACCCCTCAAGCCGATGATACCTCCACTCTCTTCTCGTGGATCGCCCCCTCTATATATATGTTATATCCAGGACTCTATTTCACACACATTGCATATGTTAAATTTTTTGATTGACCCCCCCCCACACACACACAAAAAAAACTCTCAAGAACCCACACACTATATCTCTCTAGGTTTGTATCTCTCTCACACAACCCCACGCAGGTGATGTACGTATACAAGAAGAGAATAGGTGCACCGTGCACGTACTCATGCTTCGTGCCCAGCCACACCCGCGCGGGTACACGGTGGAGCTCATTTCTTTACGAAATGGCAGCCCACGTGCTAATTTGAACGCATGTAGCAGTTGTTTACCTAGGGAGGTCGTGTACCACGCGTGCACAAAACAAAGTTCGACTTGACGCGTTGCCGCGTTATTTTTAAATAAAGTTATAGCGCTCAATGGCACGTACACAGAATATAAAATGATTTTTATGGAGGAAAAGGTAGTCCGCCCTTTAGAGTATCTCACACAAGGCTCCGGTGGCCTCTCTCTCTCTCACCGTTGGTCACTGATCCGGCCGCATCCCGTCCGCCGAGGGAAAGGGAGTGCGGTGGCCTCTCTCTCTCTCACACACACCGTTGGTCACTGATCCGGCCGCATCCCGTCCGCCGGGGGAAAGGGAGTGAGGTGGCCTCTCTCTCTCACCGTTGGTCACTGATCCGGCCGCATCCCATCCGCCGGGGGAAAGGGAGTGCGGTGGCCTCTCTCTCTAACCATTGGTCACTGATCCGGTCACATCCCATCCGCCGGGGGAAAGGGAGGAAGTGCATCATTTCTCCGTTCGACGGCACCGAGGCAGCACGTCCCGATCTGCGGCACACGTCGTTCTCTCTGACCAAGCTCCAGCACGGCAGGGCCTACGCCACCTGCTCGCAGATTCCGCCCGCCGCCGCTCACCTAGTTACATCCCGATGACCTCTAGGTATCCCCTCCAGCCTTGCTCCACTGCCCGTTTTCCCACGTCGCTGCATGTGGATCTTCCATAGTTCTTTGCCCAAAACGTCGCTCGTCCGGCATACTTTCCATATTGCATTCTCGTCCTCACACCGTTTTAGACAAACACAACCGTGTTGTTATCTTCCCTTAGGACAAGGAATATGCTTTTTTTTGTCGTCGCATGTGCCATCAACTTTTATTGGCCAGTAATTGTTTCCTTTCTACCTCTTTTTTTCAAGCAGGGCTATCCATTTCACGTCGTTGCTATTGCGAACTTTTGGTGAACTGCACAAATCACTTTTTTCTTAAGAGTGTTTTGTGCAGTTGTACTAAAATGTCACACGGGCAACGTCTCTACATTTCAGTGCGACTGTACAAAGGGAGATTGGTTTTGCTCTATCCTCCTCATCCAACTCTGAGCCTAATCTTCTCCAACCAGTTAGTATTAAGAGAGACTTCAAAGGTGACCGGCTTCTATTTGTGTGTTTCTTGTTTCATCAGCAGTCCTCTATTATCGTAATCACACTTGATATCTTTGGAACAGGGACGCTCGGCTCTATTTTAGTGGAACTGCACAAAATGATCGGAATGTTGCATGCTCCAGACAGCTACTTTTTTCCCAACATGCCTTGTTGATTTAGACAGAGCTGGGGGGACGTTGCTGCCAATGAAAGCATGGATCAATTTTAATTTAACACCTTCTCACAACTTTGTCTTCAGTTGTGATGTAATTATTAGCTCTGATCTGCTAATAATTGACATGCATTAGCAAGGAAGTTAGTTTTTTATTGTTTTCGAAAGAGCATCGATGGCAAGACACGCGAAACAAAAGCTGAAAGCTCACACTATTGTACAATTTCATGTCGCTGGAAAATTATTTGTATAGTACGTCAATTATGTAAACAAATGATGGAAGCTTGATAGCATTGCCAGAAGCCTCTTCATCATCCGGGTCCATGTGCCATGCACAAAATTATACTCATTCGTTCCTAAATATTTGTCTTTTTACAAATTTCAAACGGGCATATTTTAGAGTGTAGATTCACTCATTTTGCTTCGTATGTGTACTCCCTCCGTTCCTAAATATTCTATTCGTCTTAACAGAGATTTCAACAAGTGACTACATACGAAGCAAAATGAGTGAATCTACACTCTAAAATATGTCTATATGTATGTGCCAGTCCATTTGAAATCTCTAAAAAGACAAATATTTGAGAGAGAGAGTAGTCACTCGTTGAAATCTCTAGAAAGACAAATACTCCGGAGTATATTTAAAAACCGAGGGGGTAGTGCACAACCGCATGGGAGACTCAGCCCGGTCATTGCGCCGCATTAATAGTGAGTAATCAGCAGTCAAATCATAAGCCACACCTTTCCCACTGTAAGTTGCTCTGAAGAAGCAACCATCAATACACTCTTCTTTGAATCCGCTCATACTACTCCATCCGTCACTGTTTATACAGCGCGCTTCAAAAAAAAGAAAAAAAATCTGTGGGACCAAGGCGACTAGCGATCGGCCTGAAAAATAGCATTGGTAGTTATAGCACGGCGTCTATTACTAGAGGGAATAATGCGTACACACATGCATGCAGTGCTTCCACCCCGGGTACACACATGCATGCACTCCGTAGAAGTACAGTACATGGAGACAAAATTGTGGACTTGATTGCGGTTACCACACCCTAATTAATTGAGCATTATACCAAACGCGTCAAAAGTCTCTCTGGTGGTGGAAATGCATTGAGAGAAATGCATCATAATGAAGCGCGCCCTGTAAACTGTGACGGAGGGTGGAGTAGTATGAAGGTGCAAAACCAAGTACGCGTACTACTGTGCTTGGCTCTTCGCCCCTTCGTGAAGTCGAACAATGATGGTACTCCGCATGTTGGGTACTACAGTGTATGCCTCTGACAATCTGACACCGAATGGACTGATGCATGTCCACCGAGGGTAGGTTGCATTAGTCAAAAGGCGTAAGCAAGCTTCACCTTGTCCTGCAAGCTTCTCCTCGTTCTGCGAGTTGACGGGACACACCAAAAAGTAGTGCTAGTCCATACTCCCTCCTTTCCGGTTAATATGGCTTAATCTTTTTTGCGGGTAAATGAGAGAGCTTTATTCATATATAAGCATTCTTAGGACGATCAGCCAAGACACTGGTCACTAGGAAGCGAGGTACCCCGCAAAAAAAGAAGTAGGAAGCGAGGTGTTTCATCAAGCCAGCTCTCGGCCACATTCAAAGTGCGGCAAGCACGGTTCGCACGAAGATGCGCCGCAAGGTTTGCTGGCCTGTTTACATGCTGAATAACAAAAAAGAGGCTATATTACTGAGCGCTACTATTTGTAACAGTATATGAGCTAGAATTAAGCGAGAATTGTGGCGAGTGTTCCATGCAATCAACTTCCATTATCACATGCGAGAACCCTCGAAGAGAACCAAATGTGTTAAAGATTGCTTTATCACATTTTAAAATTATAATAAGAGTGCATACGCTCCTCCATCTGGTTCCTAGTACTAGTATAGTATGTACCTTTATGGACTATAGTAGTAGTACTAGTAAACTTTGCGCTTGGCTGTTCGGGAAGTCGAACAATAATAGCACTAGTAGTATAGTGTATGCTTCAGGCAATCTGACACCGAATTAACTGTTGCTCGTCCACCGCCTGAGCGAGGGAGAGCTTGCATTAGTCAAAAGTTTCTCCTTGTCCTGTGAGCCACCGCGCGCAAGCTTCTCCCACCCTGCAACCTTCTCCTCGTTCGGCAAGTTGACGGGACACAGCAAAGTAATGCTAGTCCATGCTGCCTCCTCTTCGGTTAATATGGCTTAATTTCAAACGAGATAAATACACTGTCAGTCACTTTATATTTGTAAAAATACGGTCAGTGGACTTCATAATACGCTCATTGCGCTCAATATATATATTTTCCGGTGTTCATACGGTCACTAGCTCACCCTGACTGAGTATGTGTGTGCATGCACGTGTAGGTTGAGCACTTGAGCGTGACCGTGTGTGTTCCGTCGTGTGCTCGGACATGCATGCATTAGGGCATCACGCGCGTTTTTGCGTCCATGTGTACGTGTGACTGTTGCATACACGTAGGGGGAGTACATGTAGGGTCCACTAAGGAGCAGTCAAATCACACAGTAAGTTAGTCGGAAGAAGCAACCATCATTTCACTCTTGAATGACACGTACGCAATATAAAATGGTTGATATGGAGAGAAAAATAAAACCACTATATATACACTAGCAGGAGCCTAAGCTACAAGCCTGCTTGCTTAGGTTGCTCTCTTCAAAGCATAAACGACGGGCCTGATCCCGCAGCTGGGGGAAGGGAACAATGTTTTGCGTAGACGCGGTCGACATCGGCGAGGGAGAAAACCCACAGTCGGTGCGTCCCAATCGGGGGTCACCGCGGTATGGGCCGATGCCGCATCCCAACCGCCCTTCTAGCTACACCCCGACGTCCCAGGTAGTCCATCTTCCTTTTGGATCCGGCTTGCTCCACTGCCGTAGCTCCATCTCCATGTCGATCTTTCTCTACTTCTACCGGCTTCTATTTGTGATGAGTTTATGTCTCATGAACTAGTGCCAGTACTATTATTCTAATCACACTTCTTCATTATCTTTGCCATCAGGGATGCTCAGGTCGATTTTAGTGGAACTGCACAAAAGCATCGTATGATCCGAGGGTGCTAGTCGTCTTTCCTTTCCGACATGGAAAGTGCTATGGAACAAGAGGTACCAGAAGGTGGAGAACCAAAGAGTGCTGCTTCTATTGTTGCTGACATTCTCACTAAAGAATCTCGCTCTAGCACATTCCTTCGACAAGTTCTACCTGGCCAGGAAATTGAATCATGTTTAGGGTTTAGGGTTTAAGTCGTAGTGACCCCATCAGTAGTTTTTCTATCGTACACGCTCTCACAACTTTTTTCTTTAGTTGTGAAGAAAATATTGTCTATGATCTGTGAATCATTGAGATGCATCAGCATGCGTGTTAGTTTTCCTTTGTATTTGATGGAATGTTGTAACGGGGCAACCTTGGAATAGGAATGAAAATGGAGTGGAAAAGTTTCCGTTTTTCCGGAGAAAAAATGGAAACGGGGAGAAACCAATGTTTCGTTTCGTTGGATCGCGCCATCGAGCAAAACCAACGTTTAAATCACGTCTGCCGTGTTCGTGTCTCACCCTCCTCCATGGCTCGACCCCACACGGTCGCTCGGCATGCCACTCGCCGCAAACCGAGTAGTATACCATAACTTTCCCACCTGCTTGTCGATGGATCGCGCCATGGAGTACTAGCACTACTGGAAGAGATTGACAAGTTGGGGGAGGACAGCTAGCTGTAGCACGGACTCCCAAGAACTTACTACTAGAAGAGATCGCGCATGTTGTAGCCGGCTATTGCGACCTTTGAACGCGGAGCAGCCGCGTGCACCCGGAAGCGGCGCGGGTGATGTTCTCTCGGCCAGTGCGCCGCAATCAATGCCGGCGCCAGTCAGAGGTCGCGTCCGCTCTGGCCGGGCATGAATGCAGCACTGACCGTTTCGGGCGGGAAGCACGCGCGGGTGATGAAGAGGGTTCGGGTTGGTCAGGACCAGCCGTGGCAGCGGTTCCGACGTGCGCAAACAAGAGATGTTGTACGTTAATATTGCTGCACATATAATTAACAACGTAAATAATGTGCCAGTTGGAGAAATATGATTGGAGATGGAGATGGAAATGGAATTTTACGTAAACACGGATATGCATGTCTATGTCTATGTGTGTGTGCGCGATGACTCTCGCGACCTGGAAGCGGGGGCGTGTTTTTGATCGAGTTTTCTTTCTTGGTACGTTAGAAAATCAGTTTGTCTAATTCACATCTAGATGTTATTTAAGGATATCACATCTAAGCTCCCACAAGTATATAATGTAGCAACAAGAAAAAAAAAACTAGGAAAAGACCACAAACAGAGTGGACATCAACTTATATGTGACATAACTATGTCACATCTAGATGTGTCCTATACAGACCCTTAAAAAATTGTCCGCCTGTTTCGTTTCTTTTTTTTGGTAACGCACGTATTCTATTTAAAACCACTGCTATGGAGAGATTTTTTTACTCCATTATAGCCTCTTGTTTGATAGAGTTTCTCGCGTCTCGCTCTCTCACCCTCTCCATATCAAAACAAGATGATAGTGTCCACTCTATCTCTCTCCTCACCGGTGGTCACAGATCCGGCCGAATCCCGTCCGCTGCGGGAGGTGAGGAGGTGCAGCATTGACGTTGTCGCCGTCAGCGACGGAGGAAGCCGATGCGCATCGTCCTCTCGGAGCCGGCGCTGGCGCGGACGAAGATCCTCCGCGCCCTTGTTCGCTGCCGTCGTGTGGGCAGATCCCGCCCGCCTAAACGACATCTCGCCCACCTAAGGTATAACTTCTTGTCCTGGTCCAGCTCCCCAGGTCGCTGCGTGCGGGTTTTCTTCTATGCGACTACTCCCTAGCTCCCCATGCATAGTAGCTAGGGTTCGTCGGCTGGTCCAACATCACCTACTAGTAGTATTATAGATGAAATGCCACTCAAAAATTTGTCCTGATTTATGCCTCGGTGGAGGCATACATGTTGTTTCGACAAAAAGTACATGCTGGTTGTGCGGTCATTGTCCATATGGTGGTAGTACTATCACTGGTTAAATGAAGAAATGCTTTTTTTTCTCGGGTATCCTGGTTTAGTTCCCATCAAGATAATTATGATGCTTCTGTTTGTTGGTGTACTTTTCATTAATTCTTATTGACAATTGAGATGTCGTTGCTAACCCTTTTTTATATATTTGGAAACAGCGATGCGTGTCTCCATACCCGGGCATGTCTTCCTCAATTTTAGTGGAACTGCACAAAATTGGATGGCCATTGTTGTTCCGCCTCATTGTCCTCTGCCACGTGGTTCTTCCTTCCTCGAGCTTGATTACTGAGAAGAAACAGACCACAGTGAGGATTTGTCGAACTTCTTAGGTGCCTCACCCAAACTTGATGCCAAATGGATGATGCATCACCACGATGACCTATCGATGCTCATGGTTGCTCCTCATGGTTGCGTCGGCTAGTGAAGCTAATCGATTTTCGACGAAAAACAAGCTGTCTTCCATCAGTGCTATTTGCTTGTTACGCACAAAGAGGATATCCTTCGTCAGTTCACCTTGGTTGCATTGGAGACGCAATCGTCTTTCACGTTGGTGCAATTTTCGCTAGGGTTTTACGACAGGTGGGCCCAAAATGTGGCTGGCTCACCTGTGATATAGCCAAAAGCAGGTGCAGTGAAGACACCGGAGCTCAGTCCGTACTACAGTAGTATATATATAAGCGGGAGCCTCAACGCTTGTTCGCTAGGGTTTGCACTCTCCACATGCTCGCCACACTACATATATGTTACTCCCTCCGTTCTGAATTACTTGTCTTAGATTTGTCTAGATACAGAGGTATCTAGCACTAAAATGAGTCTAGATACATTTGCTAGGGTTTGCTATATTCACAGTCTCTCACCCTCTCTTCACCAGATCTAAACAAGACTGTGTTGGCCTCTTGTCTCTCCCCCCCCCCCCTCACAGCTGGTGAAGGAGGCGTCCGTATCCCGTCGCACCGGGAAGGGGAGGAGGTGCAGCGTTCACTCTATCGCCTTCGGTGAGGGAGGCAATCCACTGTCGGTTGCGCTGTTCTCTTTCACCCAGCGCCTGTGCGGGAGGGCCACCGACCCCTTCTTCCTCGCTGCCGTACTTAGTGTGGACAGATTCGGCCTCCCGCCGCACGCCTTGCCACATCCCGATGACCCTAAGGTATACGTTTCTTTGAAACTGTCGTTGCTCTAGCTACATGTGGATCTTTTTCGATCTGTAGTCGAATCTAGGTCTTGGTTCAAAGAGGAATGAAGGGTGCGGTGGGCTGGAGCAAGAATCTAGGACGTGGTTCAATGAGGAAAGGAATGGCGGAAAGTAGTATAGACTGGCTATCCTGCCGCTTTGTAGGTCGAAAAGGGAAAAAGGGGGTAACCCAGTACACACATCTGTAAGGAACCGATCTCTTTGTTGAGAAGGGAAAGAAACTGGGGGGTCGGGTAGTTTGTGCACGACTAGATTTGCTGCCCTCACATAGGAAGAAGGTTCAAAGAGAACAAATATGGGACCAGCGCATATATGCTGCTTGGCTATATACTCTGCATCACCCATTTATATGTGTGGACGCACATGGTGCTGGCATGTCCCATGCAGCTATTTTGCTGTTGTTAATCTCATAATTAACTACTGATCTGTTTTAAAAGAATTTCTCTGTTAATATGAATCAATGCAACCGTTTTAGAAATGCTACTGTCCTATACTTTGTTTTCCATCAAGATAAGGTAGGTGCTTCTTTTTGTGGCCGCATGTTTCATCCTCCTTTATTGGCTAGTAATTGTTTTCTTTTTTGCCTCTTAAAACCGGGATATCTATTCAACTTGTTGCTATAGAAAACTTAAATGTCACACCGGCAACTTTGCTTGATTTCAGTGCAACTGCACAAAACTTGATTGGATTTCCTATTCGTGTTGGTAGATTCGTATTTTATGTTGGTCGTCTCATGAAAGGTCAGTATAGGCCTTCATCCACATGATTGTGCAATGTGCTTTGAGATGTTGTGCTACTTTTATTGGTACTATTTTAAATAAATGATGAATTGAAGCTATTGTATTGCTGTCTTTTCCCATTAAGTAGTGAACAAAAATGGGACCAACCCAGACATGATGTTTGTTGCTTTGTTACAAAAAATTCAGCATCACCCCCTTTATAAGCCAGTAATTGATGCCACTCTCAGAATTAACTACTGAATCTTATTTCAAAACTGTAACACTTGTTAGGGATTGGCGGGATTACCATTTTTGTGGCCGTTATTTCTTAGTAATTGTTTCCCTTATACCTATTGTTGCTTACAGGGATATCAAAATTAAACTCGGTTTTATTCCGACTTTGACTTTAGTTGAACTGCACAAAAGTAGCCAATGTTTAAGGCAAACTGCTGCATTACTGGGTCTAGTTGGTCGTTCCACTTTGCAGAAAGAAGCAGTCATTGTTTGTGCTACATTACAGAAGGAATGACCGAGAAGCTTTACAGAGTATTATTAGACACCGGTGACATGACTAGTCTGCAGAGACCATTGGCAATTTAACAATACGTGGAGTGCCCTGGGCAAAAAGTGCCCAAACAAGTATAAAAGCTACGACAGGACTCCACGATCATAGGCATTACATATTTTGAATGGGAAAAGCTTGTCAAAGTTTAATCATTGATGTTAGCAAGAAGACGTTAGTTTAATATATTGGAATTGGAAAACCTTGTCAAAATTTGTTCATTGATGGTAGCCAAAAGACATGCATTTGATATTTTTGAGTGGGACGCCCTTGCTGTGAGCAGCGTCGCGTGTTTTTTCCTATTCCTGTGTTCAGTTTAGAAGTAAATAGTTACTCTGCTGAGATATTCCTGTGTTAAGAGTTTGTTCTGAATATTGTCTATGTAATGCCAGGCCTTGTGTTTGATTGCAAAGTTGAGCTTGGAATGTTGTGGCATGCGGCATCACGAGCTGTTCACGGTGCCTCCTGAGAATAATGCTTCGTATTGTTTTGCATGTTGATCTAATGCTAGTGATTTGCTTGTTAAGAAGATCATCCTCTTCTGTTGTTTCTGTGCTTAAGAAGTTCATCGTCTGATGTTTCATTCATAGCCTATACGACAAGTCGGGTAGGTTAGACGTGAAACCATATGATCTTCCGACCAACTCATGATATTAGGCCGTGATTGGATCACCGTTTTCCAACCAAAACCGCTTGTAAAATTGACGCTTGTAAATTAAAGCAGATGGTCTCGGGCAAAGGCGCTTGGTTGGTCGATTTCGACTAGTAAAATATCGGAAGTACTTGACACATGATAAAAATGTTGAACGACACTCGGACGATTGCTAATCCAGCCGTTAGCTGTTGTTTCAGCCTTGCCCATGGATGGCATGATACGCACGTCGTGCATGTATCGTCTAGTAATGTCATCCATATAGCGGTGCTCGTAAAATATACACTGGTCTCTCAAATTACACGCCCAACCCGCCGGTTTTACTTACAGACCTCGGGCCCTCGGTTACATTACGCCTATATTTTATGCGTTATTTTCGATGACGAGTAAATTACACTTGTATGTTAATACAGGTTTGAAATAAACCAGAGCTCCCAAGCACGGCCTTACCGTTTCATGTCGTCTCAGTTTCTGGAAGGTGCTCATAGGTGTCCGATGATCCTGGCTTCCTGAATGAGTAGCAGGCACTGTATCAGACCATCCGGAGGGCCCGCGAGGCCCTCTCCGTTGTCCTTCGAGTTGTTGCGCTCGCCGTGGCGCCGAGCATTGTTAACATCGTCAACGAACATGAGGATTCAGGAGATGACTTTATTTTGACTGGATGACACTAGGGACCCACTAGGGCCATAGCCGTACGTACGCAAGTGCCTCCTTATTATGTACAACTATTTTTTTTGCTTTCTCCTGGTTTCATGACATCACGGTCCCACACCATTGTCAACCTATGCAGTCAATATAAACGAGAGAATTGCACAAGGTGCGGCCGACAGCTGGGACCAAGCAGCTCGAGCAGTATTTGTGTTTTTGAGGCGTGAGCACTGCAGAATTTTTCTTGGCGATGATTTCGTTGTTGTTCAGAGGAGAGTAGGGTATTAACTGGGCAGGCTGTGGCCCGTCTAGCCCAGGCCAGATATCCAGCCCAGATACTAATTTTTTCAAGATGAAAATGGCTAGCCCAGCTATACGTCTTTTTGAGGAATACCCAGGCAAGGTCAACTTGTTATTCTCCGCCCCGCTGGGCTGCAAATCTTTCCTAGGAGGGATGCATTAGGCTTAACAGGAAAATGGGCTTTAAAAAATAATAAATGGGATGTAATTATAAAAACTGGGCAGTAACTATAAAAAATGCACCAAACACGAAATTAGTTTATAAAATATTATTTATGGATTTTGAAAATCTTAAGTTTTCATTGTTGCGCGCGCAATGCTTCGTTGGATTTTTATGTAATACAAATTTATATTTAATCTGACTAGAAATTTCGGGATAAAAATATTTCGGAGCCCATCAAAATGTGGGAAATTTTATTGAATTCTGTCTTCAACGGTTGGTTGAAATTATTAATCATTGTCCTAGCTAGAAAATGGGCTATACTTTTAACAAACTGTAAATGGGTTGTTGTAAATTCCATTAGAATTCCAAAATGGGCTGTACATTCTTACAAAACGCAAATGGGCTATAAGTTCTCTGCCACACACTTGTGGGCCTACTAAGTGACGCGTCCCCTAAAAAATAAGTTGACGCGTATGCAAGGCTTTGCCAACTTATTATAGTCAACACACGGTTCTAGTAGCAGTGGCCATTGGATGTCTATCCAACGGATGTCGTGCTTCTTCTTCAATCTCGGATATTCTTAGCTTCGGCCGCCCAAAAAATGATTCCTCCCCCTGACATCTGGGGTGCACCGTTTCGGAGGCTGACCTGTGGGCCTACTAAGTTGGAGCGTACCAAGGGCTTTGTCAACTTAGTCTATAATAAACGTTTCTAGCTTAAGTGACCGTACGATGTCCATCCAATGGCCGTAGTGCTTCTTCAACCTCTGGTCTTCTTGGTCCAGCCGCCCAAAGCAGCGCTGGTCGTGCCGCCTGCTCCTGCCTCCCGTGGCCGTCTGTGCTGTCGCGGAGGCCTCACCGCCCCCATACTACTCCCACCGCTGGCCAGGCCATCCCTCCACTCACCCACACCCCCTGTTATTCTGCGGCGACGGCAGCCTCACACCGCAGCCGAACCAGTGAACCCTCGTACTCCTCTCCGCGCGGGCTTCCACTGATGTGTCTTCCCCGACTCCGCGTCGTCCCCTTCCTAGGCCTCGCCGTCGTCCTAACCACCGCCCGGGTGCTCTCGGCGCGGCATGGTCAACGTGGTCAACGACCGACTTCCATCGGAAGAGTACTGTACATGGAGAGGCTGACAGCTGGGTCCAGGCGGCCGCAAGGAAGTGCCTCCTTATTACGCGCAAAATAATTATTCCTCCACCTTACAGCAGGGACCGACTGGACGGGCCACCTTATTTTGCGAAAAAAACGTTTCCCCCTGACTGCTCGGACCCATCGGACGGGCCAGCGTATTTCATGAAAAAATGTTCCCCCCGCTGTCAGCTCGGACCCACCGGAAGTGCCTCCTTATTACGCACAAAAAAATGAATACTCCCCCTGCTAGCTGGGACCCACCATGGTGGGAGGCTGACTTGTGGGCCTACTAAGTTGACTGGGACGGGGGCCTTTGTCAACTTTAGTCAATATGAACGATTCTAGCTCCAGTGACCGTACGATGTCCATCCAACGGTCGTAGTGCTTCTTCAACATCTGGTCTTCTTGCTCCAGCCGCCCAAAGCAGCGCCGGTCGTGCCGCATGCTCCTGCCTCCCATGGTCGGTTGTGCTGCCGCGGAGGCCTCACCGCCCCCTACTATTCCCACTGATGGCCAGGCCCTGCGGCGATGGCAGCCTCACACCGCAGCCGAACCAGTGAACCCTCGTACTCCTCTCCGCGCGGGCTTCCACTGCCGCGTCTTCCCCGGCTCCCTGTCGTCCCCTTCCTAGGCCTCGTCGTCGTCCACCACCCTGGTGCTCTCGGCACGGCGTGGTCAACTTGGTCAAGGAACGACTTCCATCGAACGTGGACTGTACGTGGAGAGGCTGACAGCTGGTTCCACGGCCGCAGCAAGTGCCCCCTTATTACGTGCAAAATAATTATTCCTCCACCTGACAGCGGGGACCCACCGGACGGGCCACCGTATTTCGTGAAAAAAACGTTTCCCCCCTGACTGTTGGGACCCACCAGCTACACCTTCACACGCAAGGAAGTGCGTCCGGGCAAAAAAAACAAAACGATTCGCCCCCCTGACTGTTGGGACCCACCAGCTACATCTTCGCACGCAAGGAAGTGCTTGATAGTCGGGACCCACCTGGTCGAAGTGTACGTAGCGTTGTCATTCTAGTCGCGAACATGTACGTACATATATACTGGTCGATGTAGAGGCGCGCACATGTCGTAGTAGAGGCGCGCATGTAGCATGTACGCGTACGTACAGTGGTTAGGGTGCAAGAAAGAAAATACGGCCACGTATGTGTACATATGGGCGGGGTCTCGAACGCCTACTCGCGCATACGTACGGCGAGGGCTCGTGTACATGGCTGGGTCGGAACGGAGAAACAGCGTCGTCGTCTTCATGGGGAGGCAATGGAATGCGCCGTGTTCATGGGGAGGCAACGGAATGTGTCGTGTTCATCGGGAGGGCTTGGACGGAACATGCGATGGAAACGAGGCCTGGCGTACCGCAGAACGGAGGAAACGGCCTTGTGTTCGACCGGCCAAGTTTGAAACGGGATCCTGTTGATCGGGAGGGGTCTGGCGTATCGCAAAACGGAGGAAACGAACCTCCTACAGTCGAAATGGGGGTCCTGTTGATCGGGAGGGGTGTGGCGTACCGCAAAACGGACGAAACGGACTTGTGTTGGAGCGCTACGGTCGAAACGGGGGTCCTGTTCATCGGGAGGGGTGTGGCGTACCACAAAACGGGACTCCACGAGATACTGTTCATCTCCACCGTTGACCCCCTCCAGCCTCCACGAGCTACTGTTCATCCACCGTCGACCTCCTCCAGCCTCCACCTGTGACTGTTCATCCACGGGCTCTTGTTCATCCAGCCTCCACCGTGCGCTACTCCACCGGCTACTGTTCAACCAGCCCTCTCCACAGGCTCCTATTCAACCACCCCTCCACGGGCTACTCTTCATCCTTCCCTCCACGGGGTGGTCCTGTTCATCTAGCCCTCCACGGGGTCCTGTTCATCCAGCCCCAACCGGCTCTATCGATCGGGGTCATGTTCATCCAGAGGCAACACCACGGGGTCCTGTTCATCCACCCCCACTGGGAACTGTTCATCCCCCCCCCCCCCTCCCCGCAACACTCACTGTTCATCCAGAGGCAGCATCGATCGGCTTCAGTTAGCAGCAGTAGCGAAGGAATCGCTCGATCGGGTTCAGTTAACAACCATCGATCGATCGCTCGGGTTCAGTAACGCGTAGCCTGCAGTGCAATCGCTCGGGTTCAGTTAGAGCCCAATGCCTCGCTCGGGTTCAGTTAGAGCCAATGCCTCACACACACGCGCGTACGTGTCCGAGAGAAACGCGCATCGCTCGGCCCCCGACCTCCCACCGTAACCGGGAACTCCCCGAAATCCCCCCCCCCCTCGCTTCTACCACGGTTTTTTCCGTCATGGACGGCCCAAAGAATGTCATGCAGCTGCGTCTCCGGCCCGCCCAGGACGAAAAGCCCATTTTCTGTCATGATTTTTTGTCATAAAAGTAGGGGCCCACCACATCTATGATGATACCGGGTTTTGTCACAACTATTGTCATAGAAGTGTCATATGTATGACAGAAAAAAAAATCATTCGGCCCAAAATGTCACGGATGTGTCTTTTTTTTGTAGTGAATGTCAGAAGAGGATGGGAAAGCCTAGCCTATCAAAGACTAGCATCTTCTGGAAACCACCATCTTGCAGCAACAGGAGGAAGTAGAGTAGCATAAAGTAAAGTAGTAGAAGTGTTATCAACCTCGGCAGAGATCCTTTCTCGACTCCCTGCGAGAAAGCAATCCCAGAGCCATACTATCCAGTTATCATCACAAACCAATTCTCATCACAAGTATCTAGTTCTAGTTGTATCGATCAGGATACAACTCCAAGTGTCCGTTACCATAGGACAGGCTATCGATAGTTGTTTTCTTCCCTGCAGGGGTGCACCAACTTACCCACCACGCTCGATTAACTCCGGTCGGACACACTTTCCTGGGTCATGCCCGGCCTCGGCCAAACAATACGCCGCAACCCGACCTAGGCTTAATAGAGAGGCCAACACGCCGGACAAAACCTATGCCCGCAGGGGTCATGGGCCATCTCCCCGGGAACTCCTGCACGTTGCATGGGCGGCCGGTGAGCAGACCTAGCTACCTCCTTAAACAAGGCAGGTGCTTACGCAGTCCAACCCGGCACGCACTGCTCAGTCGCTGACGTCTATTAAGCTTCGGCTGATGTATACGACGCAGAACGCCCATACTATGCCCACGTGATGGTTAGTGCTATCAAGACAGAGGCCCCTCGGATCAAATATCCAAATCGTAGTGGATTACTAACGCGCGGTAACAAGCTGTAACGCCCCGAGACCGATGTGCCAGGTGTCTTCCTGTTATTCGCTGTTGTTGCCTTGTCATTTGCTTGCGAGTCATGCATTTCATATCATGTCATCATGTGTATCACATTTGCATACGTGTTCGTCTCATGCATCTGTCCATTTTCCCCGTTGTCCATTTTGCATTCCGGCGCTCCGATGTCCTCTGGTGTCGCTTTCTACCTCTTTTTGTGTGCGGGTGTTAAACGTTTTCGGATTGGACCAAGACTTGTCATGTGGCCTTGGTTTACCGGTAGACCTCCTGTCAAGTTTCGTGCCATTTGGACTTCGTTTGACACTCCAATGGTTAACCGAGGGACCGAGAAGGCCTCGTGTGTGTTGCAGCCCAACACCTCTCCAAAGTGGCCCAAAACCCACCTAAACCTCCTCCATCATCTAGGCCATTCGAACACGATCGCGTGGCCGCAAACCGTGCTCAATTTGGAGCCTCCTAGCTCCTCCTACCTACAAATATAGCCCCTCCTCCGAAATCCCAGGTCTCTTCCCCCCTAAAACCCTAAAAATCGCCTCTCCACGCGCCGGACGTGTCCGTCTGCGCCGGACTCACCACGCCGCCGCCCTGCACCAGTGGCGTCCCACCACGTGGCGCCCGCCGCCCGCTGCCGCCGAGGCCCACGGAGCCCGATCTGGGCCCCCGCGGCCCGGCCTGCCGCGCCGCTGCCCGAGGCTAGCGCCCGTGCCCGCACCGCTTCTCCTCTCCCGCGCCAGCGCCGCGCTCCGCCGACTCCGCCGCGACCCTGCCGCTCCGGCCACCGCGTCCGCCGTCGCCACCTCGCCGCCCCTGCCTCGCCGACGTCGCCGCGGCGCCCCGACGCCTCCGCAGCGCCGCGCCGCCGTCCCCTCTCACCGGATCCGGCCTCCTCCTTGATTCCCCCTCACCGGATCGGAGTTTCAACCTACCCGGAGCAAAACGACCTCACCATAGACCTCGAATTGCGTGCCCGCGAAGAACCCTAGATCCGGATCGGTCGACTTTTCCCTCTCTCCTAGTATTTTTTTGCATATTTTGACATGCCATAACTCTGCATCTGTGGCTCCGTTTCGTGCGTGTAGCATATCAAAATGTTCGTCTCGACGAGTTCTTCATTTCATCTCATTGCATCATGTTCATTTGAGCTCATCTTGACGCCCTAAATGCTGTTGCAAGAGTGCTACTTTCTATTAGTTTTAGATTCATATCAGTAATTGGACTTTTGTCATTTTCGCCATGATTGATGTGTGCCTCCTACGATATGGAGCCCTACATGTGTTTTGAAGTATGCCATGCCATATTTACAGGGGTGCATGCCATGTATTTTTGTGATCTCCACGGTGACTAGCACAAGCATGCAAAGTAGCTCTCGTAATGTTGCTGATTTCAGGGACTTAGAATTTCACTAAGTCCTTTTCCTGCTGTTATTTTTATGCCATGTAATAATGTTGCTACAGAGAGATCCATGCCTCTTTTGAGCATGATCATTAAGGATGTTATGTAGATATTGTTGTGCTCTTTCTATCGATGTCTTTGTTTGCATTTATGGAGCAACCTAGCTTGACTCAATCGAGCTCTAATTTTGCTATAAAATGTTCCTGGCAGAATGTTTACATGTTAAGCATTTTTGCCAAGGTTGTTGTAGTTGATCCATGCATGCTATGTTATTGTTCTTGTCATTTTTAGCTTCTATGCCAAGTCTACTTGCTGGGTGTATGCTTAGTTTGTCATGCAATGCCTTGTAGTGAGTGCATCGAGCTCGTAAACATGCCTACTTGATATCTGTTTTGCCATGTTCCAGTTTTCTACTAAGCCTGAATCTGTTAACAATAATTGCTATGTTCACATGGTTGCCATTGTATTTTCTGATCCCTTTTGGCTTATGGTCAGTAAGGGACTTTTGTTGTATGCTTGAGTAGCTTCATGCCATGCCTTGCTTTGCCATGATATGTTCCTGTAGCATGTTGTTACCTTGCTCTAAATATTGCTTCCTGATGTTAAATTCCCGACTTGATGTTATTTTCACTAAGTCTGTAACCTGATAACTTTTGCACTTTTGCCATGCTTGTTTGAACCTGCTATTGAGTGAATTAGCAGTATATCAGTGTTCATCTTTTGTCAAGCATCTTGAGTGGATCCCTGCCATGTATTTTGTTGCTATGTTAGAGTGCTGTAGCATGTTGTTCTTGATGCATTTAGATGGCCTCGTGTTGTTAATCGCATATCGGTACCATATTTGTTTTGCTTGCCATTTCCAAACTGTGCATCCGATTCCGGTGATCTTTATATCGATTTCGACCAAAATCAACTCATCTTTCCAGTGGCATCTTGGCTTTCCAAGTTGAGGCTAGGTTCAATCTTTCCTTTCCGAAACATGCATACGCATCGCTTATCACATCCCGCATATCATGCCATGTTTTGCATCATGTTGTTTGTGCATTGCACCGTGGTTTATTGTGTCTCCCTTTGCTTGTGGTCTTGCTTTGGGTAGAGCCGGGAGATGAGTACGTTTTCGAGGAACCGTTGAGTATGTTTTACGAGGATCAAGCTTTCGTCTTCTCGGAGAACTTTGCAGGCAAGATGACCATACCCTCGAAATCACTTCTATCTTTGCTTGCTAGTTGCTCACTCTTTTGCTATGCCTATGCTGCGATACCTACCACTTGCTATATCATGTCTCCCATATTGCTAAACCAAGCCTCTAACCCACCTTCTCCTAGCAAACCGTTGTTTGGCTATGTTACCACTTTGCTCAGCCCCTCTTATAGCGTTGTTAGTTGCAGGTGAAGATGAAGTTTGTTCCATGTTGGAACATGGATATGTTGGGATATCACAATATCTCTTATTTAATTAATGCATCTATATACTTGGTAAAGGGTGGAAGGCTCGGCCTTATGCCTGCTGTTTTGTTCCACTCTTGTCGCCCTAGTTTCTGTCATACCGGTGTTATGTTCCTTGATTTTGCGTTCCTTACACGGTTGGGTTATAATGGGAACCCCTTGACAGTTCACCTTAAATAAAACTCCTCCAGCAAGGCCCAACCTTGGTTTTACCATTTGCCACCTAGCCTCTTTTTTCCCTTGGGTCGGCCAGCCTGAGGGTCATATTTATTTTAAGCCCCCCCCCCCCGGGGGCCAGTGCTCCTTTGAGTGTTGGTCCGAACCGAGTAGACTGCAGGGCCACCTCAGGGAAACTTGAGGGTTGGTTTTACTCGTAGGATGTCTCATCTGAGTGTGCCCAGAGAACGAGATATGTGCCGCTCCTATCGGGATTTGTCGGCACATTCGGGCGGCTTTGCTGGACTTGTTTCACCATTGTCGAGATGTCTTGTAACCGGGATTCTGAGCCTGATCGGGTCTTCCTGGGAGAAGGAATATCCTTTGTTGACCGTGAGAGCTTGTGATGGGCTAAGTTGGGACACCCCTACAGGGATTTCAACTTTCGAAAACCATGCCCATGGTTATGGGCAGATGGGAATTTGTTAATGTCCAGTTGTAGAAAACCCGAAACTTAACTTAACTAGAATGCATCAACCGCATGTGTAGCCGTGATGGTCTCTTTCCGGCGGAGTCCGGGAAGTGAACACGGTGTTGGAGTTATGCTTGACGTAGGTTGTTCTAGGATCACTTCTTGATCACATCTAGTTCATCGACCATGCCTTTGCCTTCTCTTCTTGCTCTCATTTGCGTATGTTAGCCACCATATATGCTAGTGCTTGCTGCAGCTCCACCTCATACCTTTTCCCTACCTATAAGCTTAAATAGTCTTGATCGCGAGGGTGTGAGATTGCTGAGTCCCCGTGACTCACAGATTACTTCCAAACCTAGTTTGCAGGTGCCGTTGATACCATGCTGGTGACGCAACCGAGATCAAGGAGGAGCTCGATGAAGATTGTGTTTGTTATGTTAGTTCCGTTTCAAGTTGATCAGTAGTGGAGCCCAGTTGGGGAGATCGGGGATCTATAGCATTAGGGGTAGTCTTCTTTTATTTTGGTTCCGTAGTTGGACCTTGTTTGTATCTGGATGATGTAATGATATATTCATGTATTGTGTGAAGTGGTGATTGTAAGCCAACTATGTATCCCTTTCCTTATTCATTACATGGGTTGTGTGAAGATTAACTCTCTTGCGACATTGCCTTCAATGCGGTTATGCCTCTAAGTCGTGCTTCGACACGTGGGAGATATAGCCGCATCGAGGGTGTTACAAGTTGGTAATCAGAGCCTTCCCCGACTTAGGAGCCCCCTGCTTGACCGAATCGCTGGCGTTGTTGAGTCTATAAAAATGTTTTGAGTCTTATAGGATTATATATATCGGAGAGTAGGATTCTTTTTACTCCTCAGTCCCTTCATCGCTCTGGTGAGGCATCCTGACATAGAGTTTTGACTCTTCTCTTCTCAAATTTCACTAAAAAAATTTAGGATCACACGGGTCTCTTGGAATCATTCCGATGGTTTTGTGACGAGAACATTGTTCTTGGTGCCTCCTGACATTTAGGGGTTGTGGCAGTGTCCTAGGGAATTGAGCTCCGAGGTGTTGTCGTCACAATTTTATCATTACAGTTCTGAAATACCTGAGTTTCGCCAACATCGAAAATCTCTTTTATGCAGTTGTTGGTGAGATAACCTCGACGCCACCCAGTACTGGGGCGGGAGTTCGGGAGTATTGTCATAACTCGTATAACAGATGCTTTTCGAAGGTTGAGGTAAATGATTTCCGAAGGTTTCTTGGTTATGTGTTGAAGGATGGATACAACTGGATGTAGGATTTGCTAGTTTTGGGTGAGATATTATGCTTCCCCTGTATCCCCAACACCTGATTGCATAAGCAGAAAATTTTGGGAGTTTATAAGTGGGAATTCAAGTAGCTCTTAGGATATCTTTTCGACAGATGTATGATATGAAATTGGGGTTCGACGTCTAGTGGTCCGCCTATCCATAGTTGGTTTTACAATGGTCTCGTTGTGTCTTAAAGAGTCCTTGTCTATGCTGACTCAGGGACGCTTCGAATGTCATGTACACTGCCTTGTACATGATGGTGTTGTACGATCGATCCCATGTAGGCCCCACCACGAGAACTTCGGACGAAATCTCTATCATATGTTTGTTCCGGCTTATTTTGCAAGCCAATCCTTTGTTTTGTTTTGAGTTGTGGTATTCGAGTTGCTTCGAAATCAAGTGTTGATTCCATACCTTTCCTAAACAGTGTTCTCATACTCCTATGTGAATACTAATCCTTCATGATAATCAAGATTGTCATGTCAATCCTTTTCAGCCGGCGTGTTTCTCTTCAAGTGGATCCGATCTTTTTCAACATTCGCAAGATCAATTATCAGTTCTTCTCAATGGTGTTTGCTTCATCCGTTCTAGGTTGCCTTTGTTTTCCCACCCTCCCACCCTTTTCTTTGAGGAATCGGATTTCTAATCAAGTATCCATCTTATGGATGTGAAGTCTCTCCATTCTTTCCGTCAATATAATTATCCGGTGATTCTCAAAAGATACTAACGGAGCTTCTAGTTCATCATTCTTCATTCTCTTTCTTCTCCGGTGGATTCAATTCAAGCTTTCGGTGTTTGATCACATTCTTTTCCTTGTTTCAAATGTTTTCCCATGCCGGTGCACCTCTTATTCATCCACTTCTCGCTATTCATTTGTTCCGGAGTGCTGAAGATATCTCAGAAGGCTCGTCATGTCATTCAAGATCCGTTCAACCTATTTCGAGGTTGTTATCTCATTCAAGCCGTTTAATTCAACCGGTGCAATCTCTCTTTTAAATATCTTCAGCGATCTTTCTTTTCAGTGGGCCCTAACCCACGGGCCTTTTTCCAGGATCTTATCTGACTCTTCTTATCTTCCCGGAGTTATTCTCAATTCTTTTTCAAAGTTTGACGTAAGAATGAATTATCATCAGTCATATGTCTTTCTCCAAGATCTTTCGAATTCTTTTCATCATTGTTTCAACCTTTCAATTCGTCATCTCGGAGTATCTCAACTAGTCATGGTTGTGGTGCTCATCGTCATTCTCGGATTTTGAAGACCGAAGAAGAGTTTTTCCTCCATATCTTGTCCATCCTCTCAAAGATTCGTGATTCTAGCTTGATACATCCCGTCATAATTGTTTTGATTGTGAGAATTCTTTTCATCCTTCCGGAGCAATCCAGGAGCCTTTTCAGTCTGATTATTCGGAAGCCATCATTTCGGGATTATTCATTCTCAACGTTCAGCTACCATTCTCCAAATCTTACTGGTGCATCATTCAAATATCCTCTAATCAGTTCATGATCTCTTTGTTCTCATATACCTAAATCATAGCAAGTATCTTCGTTCATTTTCCAATTCTTCCCGGTGTTTATTTATTTTCTTCGTTCATTTTCAATTCTTACCGGTGGTTCGTTCAAGATTTCTCTTCCTTGGTTATCATATTAATTCATTTGTGGTTTCAATCCTACCGATGGTTCGTTGAAGACCTTATCAAGTTATCGACTTCTGTCTTAATCCTTTCTACCAGAATAAGTGGGATGACAAATCCGTTGCTTGTCGTCAATTTAAATTGATGAAGGATAAGCATAATGTAATTCTTATTCTTGTTTCATCCAAGCGATTCATTCCTTATTCTGGAGGCTCATCAAATTCTCGGTTTCACTTGATTCATCTTTCTTTTCCCGGAGTTCCAAGCTCTCTCAATTTTCTCGTCATGAAGATCCATCTAATCATTGCAAGGATTCACCTTGTGTTGCAACTTCTCTTTCTTTTTATCATCATTTTGTTACCGGAGTTCTTCATGGAGGCTCTACATGATGGCTCTTCAAGGATTTAATTCCTTCTCGAAGTGTTCATCAAGATTGTTTTCAGAGGAGCTCAAGCATTCTTCATCTTGCATTCCGAAGTGCAACTCTTTCTTCCGTATCTTTGGAGGTGGTATTATGTCATTCTTGATAATCTGAGTTCATGTTTCATGATTCACATGTTGTTAAGAATGAGGTATTTTAAATCCACCAATCTCTTCATTGGAATTATCTTGGGTTATATTTCACCTAAAGCTTTCCTTAAGGATTGTCGCTGTTATGGTGCTTATAAATGATCCAAGGCCTTCATTTATCCTTCCGGGGAGATAAGCTTCTCATCTCCTTGTTGATATCAATCCAATCTATCGTTTCCGTTAGTGGCATAATTTCAACTCATAATTTCGAGATGTCTTCCATAAGCCCACATCAAAGCTTATCCTTTCATTGTTGGTTTTCCAACAACTCCGTTCGACCCTTCTCCTTAAGATGCCTTTGCAAGCTCATTGGAGGGAGAAGATGTTGTTTTCTTCTCCGTTCGTTTCATTGCATTCTTTCATTTCTTCCGGAGGCATTGTGTTGTTGCTCCATCCTCTCATTATCTCGAATGGTGAGGATCGTGTTTATTTTCGTGCTTATCCTTTTAACCAAAGTGTGTGCCCGTTGCTCAAGCTCTTTCATTTTATCAAGTCTTTCATCTCTTTTCAACCGGAGTGCTACCCAAATCGGTTCTTTCTTTTACTCTTTCTAAACGGAGTGCTTTCAACTTCATTCATCGCCGTTGCTTTCTTTCTTTCAATTTGCTCATCCTCGCAAGGTTCTTTGGTTTCACTCGTTTGTCAAAGAAGCAACTTAGTTTTACTTCTTCTCTTTCTCTTCCATTTTTCCTCTGGTGCCATTCTAGATCTTGGGACGAGATCCTCTCATAGTGGTGGAGTGTTGTAACGCCCCGAGACCGATGTGCCAGGTGTCTTCCTATTATTCGCTGTTGCTGCCTTGTCATTTGCTTGCGTGTCATGCATTTCATATCACGTCATCATGTGCATCGCATTTGCATACATGTTCATCTCATGCATCCAAGCATTTTTCCCCGTTGTCCGTTTTGCATTCTGGCGCTCCTATGTCCTCCGGTGTCCCTTTCTACCTCTTTTCGTGTGCGGGTGTTAAACGTTTTCGGATTGGACCGAGACTTGTCATGCGGCCTTGGTTTACTACCGGTAGACCGCCTGTCAAGTTTTCGTGCCATTTGGACTTCGTTTGATACTACAACGGTTAACTGAGGGACCGAGAAGGCCTCGTGTGTATTGCAGCCCAACACCTCTCCAAAGTGGCCCAAAACCCACGTAAACCTCCTCCATCATCTAGGTCGTTCGATCACGATCGCGTGGCCACAAAACCATGCTCAATTTGGAGCCTCCTAGCTCCTCCTACCTATAAATATAGCCTCTACTGCGAAATCCCGGGTGACGGTGTCCTGGACTAGGGGGTACTCACCACGTCGTCTCCCGATCTATTAGATCGGGAGACGACGTGGTGAGTACCCCCTAGTCCAGGACACCGTCAGTAGCCCCCTGAACCGGTCTTCAAGTTAGGGATGCTCCTCGATTCTTCCGAACTGTTATTCATCTTCGGTCGTCGGTCTTGAAAACTGGTTCAACAAATCTTCTCATCTTCGATCTTGAGGATCGCCAAAATGCATTCGACGAGTTTATACGCCGGGTATCCGAGGAGCCCCTTTAAGTTTCTGGCCTTTATCAATGCCTTATTATTTTTATGCCACACCTAGGGTTTGAAGTTGTTCCCGGGAGGCAGTGTCCTCTTGCGTCCGAGCTCTAACGCCGGACTGTATTCGAGGTATCTTTTGCAGCCGAGCACCAATGCCGGACCGCTTCCCAGCTCTAACGCCAGAATGTATCCGAGCTCCAACGCCGGACTATGTATCCGAGCTCCAACGCCGGACTATATCCGAGGTGTCATATCACCTTGGTTCAAAAAAGTTTGAAGGAGTTTAGCCGAGCTTAACGCCGGAAATGCCCTCTACGGAGCCAGCCACTAGCGCCCGAGCTTTATGCCGGACTACTTCCGAGGTGGTGCACCACCCCGAATGTGGGCCGATTTTTGTGAATATTTTTTGTTGGTGCAATTTATTCTCTGCCGAGATATATAGCCAGTAGCCCTCAAGGTGTGTATCGGTCTAAAACCCGAGATGCACCTGAAGGATGATGTAAGACCGCTGATCCCAGTAGCCGCTGAGAGTCAGGTTGATTTGCAAAATTGGCCTGAGGATCAAGTCCAAGCTCGGCAGAATACTTCGGGACACTAAAAGCGGCATGCTTAGTCCTCGAGACTCAGGATGGGTGTGGCCGACCAACCTGAGAATCAAAATCTCCTCGGCAACTATATTGCACTTCAAATTTTCTGCATTAAACAAGCAATGCAGTAGCCCCCGAGACACTGGTCGGGTGGCAACACCAGATCAGGGGATCGATGTGCCCCTTTAATATTTGTAAATAATAAGCCCGAAGCCCAGTAGCCCCCGAGCCTTAATGCGGGCATGGGTGGCCGAATTAAGGATCAATATCCATAGTAAAATCACAAATTATGTGTAATGACTCTATGTATCCAAGTACTTTACATCATTAATGCTCAGTGTCCTACTTTATAAAATCTTTATGAGGGCAAAGATTTACAACAAACAAGGCAATCTGGCCATACGGTTTTATAAACAAAGGTACGCAGAGAGTTATATTACTGTTTAACAGAAGAAATGTCTTCCAAAGAAAATAGTCCTGCTATCGGTTCCTTTCTTTGGGTTGTCATGGTAAGCATGATCATGAAACCTCAGCTCGAATGTAAGAGCAAAATATCGAGGATTTAGTTTGGGAGGCCAGTTAATAGCCCCTGGTAGTGTTCGGCGACAGTCGAGGTCAAGCTGTAAACACTTCGGCCAATGTTATGAACGGCCCGTCATAGTCATCAGATCGCTGACCAGTTTACGCTTATTGTGACAGTCAGTTTTCGGCTTTATCCACTGAGGTGCTTGACCATGCGAGCTGGAAGCACAATCGCAGTGGTTCTCCCTTTGCACACCTAGCCAAACAAAACGGAACGTAGGAAGCAAGTGCAGGAGCCGGGCAACCCAACTATTGACCGAAGACACAATTCGAAACCGATGCATATATAGCAATATCTGAGAATGTTTTTGCCGAATCCCTAAAGGTGTCCGGCGTTGCACTGCGAGACTAATGCTGGAAAAGCACAAATAGTTTAAAATTGCCAAAAAGCTTGGAAAACCAAGAAACGTCAGTAAAAACATGACGTCCGAACAAGATCAAGTGTTCGGTACCAATCCAAAAATTGGTCTTAGAAAAAAGAAGTGCTTCTGTCGTGCTTTAACATGATACATCCTATCTCAAGACTTTGAGCGGGTCAGCCTACGGCTTCAACCTCCTATCCCGAGGGCGGAGTACTTCTCACTATGCCAGTTTAGCAAACTAAACTCTAGCGGCTTTGAGAGAGAAATTAGGCTCCCCGGCTAGTGACCGCACACTCGCGTCGAAAAAAGGAGTGATAAATAATAATAAAACTTTGCAACGACTAAGAAGAAGAACACTTATTATAAAATGGCTCAAATAAACTTAAGAGCCCCCAAGTGACTTGGGTAGAAGAATGATTGCATGTACTGAAGTACTTATATCATATCTATGTTCAACCGAACTTTAAACGCGTCTTAACCGACCGTCGGCTTCTCCCTCTTCGGTCAAGGACCGAAAAGTGTTATGTACTCCATCGGTCGAGAATATCGACGGTGTTTCCAATAACCAGGCAATCAGGTCATAAGGCTGTAACAGACAAAGCGCGCTCAGGGAACTTATGCTATATTACCGTGAAGTGTAAGAAGCATCTTCGAAGAAAATAGTACCCCCACCGATACCTTTCTTCGGTGCTCATTGTTATTATGAGACTTGTGCAATAGATTTTTTGTACTCATGAGTTCCGTTGTGTGCCGACCATCATTGAAAACTATAAGAGCGCTAGCTTTCGGCTTCACCCAGTCTGAGGTCCGGCTCGGGTGACCCGATCGTGACAATCGCAGAGGTGCTCCCTTTACTCCCTAGCCGAACAATCGGGAACGTAGGGGTAAACACAGGAGCGAGGCAACCCAGCTTGCAAATCGCTTAAGTCAATATGGTGCATATTGTGGCGTAATACATGAACAAGGAACGAAGCCGTAAAAGTATAATCATATGCAACAGGAAAAAGCTTCATAAAGGAAGCCCCCAAGCAAACGGGGTATTTGAATTTATGCGTCACAAACAAAGTTTAGACACGGAAATTTTTTACAAGCAACTTTTTTCCAAAAAAGTATAATGCTTCGTCGAACCAAACACAAGTTAGAAATTAAAGCTTTGAGCGTGAAAGTGACTTAGCAGGTTAATGTGTTCGGTATTGATGACGCGGTCCGAGCTTGATGCGGGGCAAGGTTCCATCCCCCAAGCTGGTCCCGAGGTGGCGGAGCGGAGAGCTCGACACTCCGAAGTGGTGACATAGCACGGTCAATGTAGGCCGGCAGAGTGATGCCGAAGTCCCCGGCATGGGGTAATGAAGTTTTGCCGAAGCCCCCCGTCCAGCCGAGGTGACGCCAAAGGATATAGTCCGGCTGGATCATTTTCTTGTGCCACATAAAATAGTGCAAACCGGAGATAATAGTAATAATAAAAAAACCATTGCATAATCAATAATTTATGCAAAGTGAGTAATAAAAGAAATATGGCCTGGCGCCGAAGTCGATGTCGATGCAGGGCGTCGGCGTGATGTGGTAAGGGCGTGGCAAAGCCTGAATTCATAGGTCGGTCCGAGTTCCGGATGCGGCATTCGTCGGACTATGTACGGAGACTGACCGGACCACCATGCGACCGCCGTTAATGCGGCCACCATTTGATAGACCTATGTACATATGATGGAAAAACCAGAGTAATAATTCCTTGGGAAAAATTGAACCCAAACAAGCAAAAAATATTAGGATTAATAGCACCTGGTTTATTTGTTGTAGCAATCCGAAGGAAGGTAATTCCCAAAATTGGGACTCGATCCGCACACCCGTTATCAGAGTAGGTTGATGAAGAGATGATGAAGCCCCCGGTCCAGCCGAGATGTCGAAGTAGGTCAGCGTGATGGACACCGGCTCGGAGGAGCAATAGTGCGGCCCTGCCGATGCAGGTCGTGACGTGGTCAATGTCGGCTTGATGAAGTGACCGCGCGGCGATGCCGTTATGCCCGCTCTGTGTAATCCGTGGGGCGGCGATGTTGGTGATGATTTATTCTTTGCGATGCCGAACTGTTGTTCAGCTTGCCGAGGTGATGATCCGAAGAAGTTGAGCTCGGCTCAATAAAGTGACGACGTGTCTAGCGCAGGTCGGCAGCCGTGGAGCAATATTGCCTGACTGGTTTGACACCAGCATGATATTGAAGATCATCTTCAAAAGATTTTAAAGTTAGTGGGATGTGTTCAGGAACACAACACAATACCCCATACAAAACTTCCTTCAAAAAGGATGTCCGAAATCCCGTTCGTAAAAAAGACGAACTCGGGTCGGATTCGTTTTCGCACAGAAAACAGATCCAAAAAGTGATGCACTAATCGGAAGGTTCCCAGAGTTTGGACGGTAGGATCGAGCTGAAATTCGGAGGGGTGGTAGATATAGGAATTCCTCAGCCGATCAACGGTTGGATCTTCCAAAGGACGTCCGAGATAGAAGCTGGACACCACGCCCTAAACTTGTCCAGATTCCCGTCCAGATTTGATAGGGCTCCGGTATGTCGCGGATTTCCAGAGATTCCTCCATCGGAACTCGACGAAATTTTCCAGGGTTGTTGTAGACCCAGTTCTGCACAATCTCACCAAAGCAATCGTTAAAACGACACTTGAGGAGGCGGTGGCGGCGGATACAAGTTCGCTGTCCAGAAAAACAGCACGGTCGCCCGAGGGCAATGTTGACGTTGAGCCCCGGGGATCCCTGGATGGTTCCTCCATGATCTTGATAGAGATCGGAGTTGGCGTTGATGAAGGCCCTCATCCGAACATGGTGATCCAAACACGGGGCGCAATTCTTGGTCGAACCAAGGTGACCAGTCGAACTGGTGACGAAGACGCCGAAGTCGAAGTTGATCTGCAGGCGAGCCATCGATCCTTTTGTCGATCACACAGCGGAACTCTCAATGAAAGCACCAAATGGTAGTAACCTGCTGGTTTACTACCGGTAGACCGCCTATCAAGTTTCGTGCCATTTGGACTTCGTTCGGTACTCCAACGGTTAACCGAGAGACCGAGAAGGCCTCGTGTGTGTTGCAGCCCAACACCTCTCCAAAGTGGCCCAAAACCCACCTAAACCTCCTCCATCATCTAGGTCATTCGATCACGATCGCGTGGCCGCAAAACCATGCTCAATTTGGAGCCTCCTAGCTCCTCCTACCTATAAATATAGCCTCTCTTGCGAAATCCTGGGTGACGGTGTCCTGGACTAGGTTGTACTCACCACGTCGTCTCCCGATCTATTAGATTGGGCCGAGGCCCTCCATGGCCGTATACTCATGGGCCAGTTCGGACAGTTGCCGCATACAAGGAAGATTCCACAAGACTTGGCAATCAAGACAAGGACTCCACCCCACCAGCGTATTCGGCTAGGACTCTTGTTATCCTAGGCCTCTGGTGCATTATATAAACCGAGGCCAGGCTAGTCGATAAAATATACAATCATATACAACAATCATACCATAGGCTAGCTTCTAGGGTTTAGCCTCCTTGATCTCGTGGTAGATCTACTCTTGTACTACCCATATCATCAATATTAATCAAGCAGGACGTAGGGTTTTACCTCCATCAAGAGGGCCCGAACCTGGGTAAAACATCGTGTTCCCTGCCTCCTGTTACTATCCGGCCTAGACGCACAGTTCGGGACCCACTACCCGAGATCCACCGGTTTTGACACCGACACCGGGTCTCTTCCCTCCTAAACCCCTAAAAAATCCCCTCTCCGCGCGCCGGACGTGTCCGTCCGTGCCGGACACACCGCGCCGCCGCCCGGCACCAGTGGCATCCCGCCATGTGGCGCCCGCCGCCCGCCGCCGCCGAGGCCCGCGGAGCCCGATCCGGGCCACCGCGGCCCGTCCTGCCGCGCCGCCACCCGAGGCTAGCGCCCGCGCCGCTTCTCCTCTCCCGTGCCGGCGCCGTGCTCCGCCGCCTCTGCCGCGACCCTGCCCCTCCAGCCACCGCGTCCGCCGTCGCCACCTCGCCACCCCTGCCTCGCCGACGTCGCCGCGGCGCCCCGATGCCTCCGCAGCGCCGCGCCGCCGTCCCCTCTCACCGGATTCGGCCTCCTCCTCAATTCCCCCTCGCCGGATAGGAGTTTCAACCTCGCCGGAGCAAAACGACCTCGCCGGAGACCTCGGATTGCGTGCCCGCGAAGAACCCAAGATCCGGATCGGTTGACTTTTCCCTCTCTCCCAGTATTTTTTTTTTGCATATTTTGACATGCCATAACTCTGCATCCGTGGCTCCGTTTCGTGCGTGTAGCATATCAAAATGTTCGTCTCGACGAGTACTTCATTTCATCTCATTGCACCATGTTCATTTGAGCTCATCTTGATGCCCTAAATGCTGTTTCAAGAGTGCTAGTTTCTGTTAGTTTTAGATTCATAACGGTAATTGGACTTTTGTCATTTTTGCCATGATTGGTGTGTGCCTCCTATATTGAGCCCTACATGTGTTTTGAAGTATGTCATTCCATCTTTACAGGGGTGCATGCCATGTATTTTTGTGATCTCTATGGTGACTAGCACAAGCATGCAAAGTAGCTCTCGTAATGTTGCTGATTTCAGGGACTTAGAATTTCACTAAGTCCTTTTCCTGCTGTTATTTTTATGCCATGTAATCATGTTGCTACAGAGAGATCCGTGCCTCTTTTGAGCATGATCATTAAGGATGTTTTGTAGATATTGTTGTTCTCTTTCCATCCATGTCTTTGTTTGCATTTATGGAGCATCCTAGCTTGACTCAATCGAGCTCTACTTTTGCTATAAAATGTTCCTGGCAGAATGTTTACATGTTAAGCATTTTTGCCGAGGTTGTTGCAATTGATCCATGCATGCTATGTTGTTGTTCTTGCCATGTTTAGCTTCTATGCCATGTCTACTTGTTGGGTGTATGCTTAGTTTTTCATGCAATGCCTTTTAGTGAGTGCATTGAGCTCGTAAACATGCCTATTTGATATCTGTTTTGCCATGTTCCAGTTTTCTACTAAGCCTGAATCTGTTAACGATAATTGCTATGTTCACATGGTTGCCATTGTATTTTCTTATCCCTTTTGGCTTATGGTCAATAAGGGGCTTTTGTTGTATGCTTTGAGTAGCTTCATGCCATGCCTTGCTTTGCCATGATATGTTCCTATAGCATATTGTTATCTTGCTCTAAATATTGCTTCCTGATGTTAAATTCCTAACTTGATGTTATTTTCACTAAGTCTGTAACCTGATATCTTTTGCACTTTTACCATGCTTGTTTGAACCTGATATTGAGTGAATTAGCCGTACCTCAGTGTTCATGTTTTGTCAAGCATCTTGAGTGGATCCCTGCCATGTATTTTGTTGCTATGTTAGAGTGCTGTAGCATGTTGTTCTTGATGCATTTAGATGGCCTCGTGTTGTTAATCGCAGATCGGTAGCATATTCGTTTTGTTTGCCATTTCCAAACCGTGCATCCGATTCCAATGATCTTTATATCGATTTCGACCGAAATCAAGTCATCTTTCCAGTGGAACTCTTGGCTTTCCAAGTTGAGGCCAGGTTCAATCTTTCCTTTCCGAAACATGCATACGCATCGCTTATCACATCCCGCATATCATGCCATGTTTTGCATCATGTTGTTTGTGCATTGCACCGTGATTGATTGTGTCTCCCTTTGCTTGTGGTCTTGCTTTGGGTAGAGCCGAGAGACGAGTTCGTGTTGGAGGAACCGTTGAGTATGTTTTACGAGGACCAAGCTTTCGTCTTCTCGGAGAACTTTGCAGGCAAGATGACCATACCCTCGAAATCACTTCTATTTTTTCTTGCTAGTTGCTCACTCTTTTTCTATGCCTATGTTGCGATACCTACCACTTGCTATATCATGCCTCCCATATTGCTAAGCCAAGCCTCTAACCCACCTTGTCCTAGCAAACCATTGTTTGGCTATGTTACCGCTTTGCTCAGCCCCTCTTATAGCGTTGTTAGTTGCAGGTGAAGATGAAGTTTGTTCCATGTTGGAACATGGATATGTTGGGATATCACAATATCTCTTATTTAATTAATGCATCTATATACTTGGTAAAGGGTGGAAGGCTCGGCCTTATGCCTGGTGTTTTGTTCCACTCTTGCCGCCCTAGTTTCCGTCATACCGGTGTTATGTTCCTTGATTTTGCGTTCCTTACATGGTTGGGTTATAATGGGAACCCCTTGACAGTTCGCCTTGAATAAAACTTCTCCAGAAAGGCCCAACCTTGGTTTTACCATTTGCCACCTAGCCTCTTGTTTTCCCTTGGTTCGGCCAGCCTGAGGGTCATCTTTATTTTAACCCCCCCCCCCGCCCCCCCCCCCCCGGGGCCAGTGCTCCTCTGAGTGTTGGTCCGAACCGAGTAGACTGCAGGGCCACCTCGGGGCAACTTGAGGGTTGGTTTTACTCGTAGGATGTCTCATCTGAGTGTGCCCTGAGAACGAGATATATGCAGCACCTATCGGGATTTGTCGGCACATTCGGGCGGCTTTGCTGGACTTGTTTTACCACTGTCGAGATGTCTTGTAACTGGGATTCCGAGCCTTATCGGGTCTTCCTGGGAGATGGAATATCCTTCGTTGACCGTGAGAGCTTGTGATGGGCTAAGTTGGGACACCCCTGCAGGGATTTGAACTTTCGAAAGTCGTGCCCACGGTTATGGGCAGATGGGAATTTGTTAATGTCCGGTTGTAGAAAACCTGAAACTTCACTTAACTAGAATGCATCAACCGCGTGTGTAGCCGTGATGGTCTCTTTCCGGTGGAGTCCGGGAAGTGAACATGGTGTTGGAGTTATGCTTGACGTAGGTTGTTCTAGGATCACTTCTTGATCACATCTAGTTCATCGACTGTGCCTTTGCCTTCTCTTCTCGCTCTCATTTGCGTATGTTAGCCACCATATATGCTAGTGCTTGCTGCAGCTCCACCTCATACCTTTTCCCTACCTATAAGCTTAAATAGTCTTGATCGCGAGGGTGTGAGATTGCTGAGTCCCCGTGACTCACAGATTACTTCCAAACCCAGTTTGCAGGTGCCGTTGATACCGTGCAGGTGACGCAACCGAGCTCAAGGAGGAGGTCGATGAAGATCGTGTTCGTTATGTTAGTTTCGTTTCCAGTTGATCAGTAGTGGAGCCCAGTTGGGGCGATCGGGGATCTGTAGCATTAGGGGTAGTCTTCTTTCATTTTGGTTCTGTAGTCGGACCTTGTCTGTATCTGGATGATATAATGCTATATTCATGTATTGTGTGAAGTGGCGATTGTAAGCCAACTATGTATCCCTTTCCTTATTCATTACATGGGTTGTGTGAAGATTACCTCTCTTGCGACATTGCCTTCAATGCGATTATGCCTCTAAGTCTTGCTCCGACACGTGGGAGATATAGCCGCATCGAGGGTGTTACACAAGGAGAGACTCACGAAAGATGTGACCCCGTCGCCCCGTCTCGAGTACTTGCGGCAAGGGCTAAGAATGCCCGGCCACGCCTCGTAAGTATCTCGTGGGCACCTTCCAGGTCAACCCGACTCCACATCACTCGCTATTAAGCTCGCGCGGGTACCCCTCAGGGTCGAGCCGTCTTTAGTAACAGGGTTCAGTGCAAAGTCATAGTAACCAGCCGGACACACACGCAACACACACACCACACACTACACTCGGATGGCCATGGCCATGGGCATGGCTAGTAGCAGTAGCAGTCTGTGGTAGCAGGCAGCATGGGCACCTATAGCAGAGCAGCGTTAGAAGCAAAACGGCACTAGCAGGAGCAGCGGCCGCGGCGACAACTAGCAGTAGAGTAAGCAGCAGCAGAGCAGCAACAACAATAGGAGAGCAACGGGGGCATGTCCACGTGCGGGCGCGGGGTGGGGGGGACTGGCACGGGGGCGCAAGGGTGCGCGACCAGAGACGGGTAGGGACGCGGCGACGCGAGCACGGTGCCGCGACGTGAGCAAGGGGCGCGCGTGCGGACGGCATAGGATGCAGCCGTACGCGACCAGATACACGGGGGGAGCACAGCCACGGGCGCGACGAGCGCGCGAGGGAGCGAGCCCGGTGCGGGTATGGCGATGCTTCGCCCATGGCGGGTGCGAGCTCGCGGGACGACACTACGGTGACGGATCGACGGGGGCAAGGTCGGGATTCGGAGGAGGGGCTCACCGCGGTGCTGTTGTCGAGCTCGAGAAGACCGGGGTGGGCTGGAGCGACGGCAATCGACGGCGGACGTCGGCTCAAAGTCCTCGGAGGATGGGATGCTCTCAATGACAAGTGTCAGTTTCTTTCAGAGCAGCCAACCAACTAGTGGTTGTAGGGGGCGGCTATTTATAGCCTAGGAGCAGCCCGACATGATAAGACATAAATGCCCTTCAATGATATGACCATTAGGTGGATAAAATATTTTGGGACAGCTGGCGCGTACCACAGCAACGGTCGGAAATTTGAACTCTCAAATTCCTCAGGGCTATCATGTTCCTCACTTGTAGGCAATCCGCACTGGCGAATTCCTAACTCCTCAGTCACGACAAATTCCTCAGAGACCAGAAGATCTTCGTCTCAGTCACTGAAGAAATTGACTGAAGTGTATGAGATTTCCAATGGCTTCACTGGAAAGGATTGGGTAGGTGTAGGATTTGGAGATGAGCATCACTTGGAAAGTGCTTTCTTAGTTTTACCTGATCCCCTTTAATGGTACGGTGTTTCCTATGACTTAAGAAAGAGAAAATGAAACTAGCAAAACAAAAGTCTTCATGCTTCATAATCCTCGCATCAATATAAAAGTCTTCAAGGTCACACCAATTTCCTCATTTTCAAAGTCTTCAAGAAAACCAAAGTCTTCAACTGAAGACATTCATTTTTAGGGGTCGACTTTCTTCGTAAATATCCAACTCCTCATAGACTTGTAGACCCTGTGTACACTCACAAAAACATTAGTCCCTTAACATATAAGTCTGCAATACACCAAAATCACTAAGGGGCACGAGATGCACTAACAATCTCCCCTTTTTTGGTGATTGATGACATAGAGGTTAAGTTTTCAACGGGGATAAACATATGAAGTGTAAATACTGATATTGAGGAATTTGATTGCAAGATATAGAAGAACTCCCCCAGAATATGTGCATATTTGAGGAATGTTCTTTGGATAGAAAATGCACATTGTAGAGTAATATCATGGACATCTCCCCCTATATCTTGTAATTCATACATGCATTTAACATATAATACGAAGAATTTGAATTGCATGATGAAATATGGCGTCTGATGAAATTCAGCATGCGTGCATTAAGGTACTTGAGGAAATAAACATGCAGAAAGCGGTTCAAAAGTATCAGAGCACCATAGGACTTAAGTTTACAATCATCAGAGCAAACACCTCAAAAGAGCAAGAGTTGTAACTTAATGAAAAACAGCCCATATATAAGACCCGCATGAAGACTAACTCAAATTTCTCCCCCTTTGTCATCGAATGACCAAAAGGGACAAAAAATGAGGACTAACGCCCCTGAAAATTATCATCATGAAGTTGATGGAGGAGCGCCAGCATTGTTGGGTTCGTCCGTTGAGGTAGGGCCTGCCACAGTGTCATTCAAATCTTCAACTTCATCCATCTCGTGCGATGAAGAATATTAACTGATGACGAGCTGAGGAACTTTGACCTTCTCGAATTTCTTTGAAGGAGGTTGAGACCAGTCAAAGTCCTATTGAAATCCCATCTACTTGAGGTCTTCACCACCGTAGAGGTGAGACAATATGGCCCAAGTGCGAACGAAGATTTCATCCGTGTAGTAGTGATTCTTCTTCACAGTATTTTGCATGAAAGTCATGTTCTGAAGAATTGAGCCAAACTGATGCTTAACACACTTGTGAGTTCGATCGACCTTGTGATGAAGACTTAGAAGAAGCTCATGGTCATTCATCACTCGTGGAGCAGTGGCTTGAGGAATAGGCTTTGAAGCTTTTGCGGCAGAGTCTTGGGTTGCAGAGTCATCATTGGTGGAATAGGATGCAGCTTTGGAAACTGACCATCCAATGGACGAGTGCCTTCATCAATAATAGCATCTTAGCCTTTCTCATCAGCTGAGGAAATAGTCGCTTTGAGGACTCCAATAGGAGTCAAATAGCTGAGATGATTTTGATAATATGCCTTCTAATGAATTGAAGACGTTGATCTGATGAATTTCATGATCCAGGGAGCATAAGGCTTCAACTCAAAAGGTGACAGAGCAGCATTAGCCAAAGTCCTCATGAAGAAATCATGGTAGTTGATGGGGATGCCATGTATGATATTGAACAGCAGATTCTTCATGATGCCAACAACCTCTTCTTCTTCAAAGTTGTGGCCCTTGATTGGACTGAGGGTTTTGGTGAGAATGCGGTAAATTGTCCTTGGCACATATAGCAATTCCTTCACTAGGAAGGTTGTTCTTGGAGCTTGGCCAGCCTTCAAAGGCTTCATCAGCAGTTGCATGAGATGATTTGTAAGTTCAGGTTCCTCATATATGAGCCTTGCGCCTTCAACAGGAGGACTGACTGGTACAACATGAAGCAATTCAGAGGCCCATGCTTTGTAATGAGTATTCTTAGTCATCCAATCGAGCACCCGTGAATTCACATCATCCACATTTCCAATGAGGTGCAATGTGGCATAGAATTGAACAATTAGCTCTTCATTCTAGTCGCAGATGTCAGCGCAGAAGTTCAGGAGCCCAGCATCGTGAAGAACACTCAGGACATGTTCGAAGCACAGGAGAGACTCCATATCCACATGAGGGATTGACGGTGCTCAAAGACCTTGTCCTTATCAAATAAGAGTGAAGAATAGAAGTTCATCTGACTGGCAATCCAGAACCGCTTGCGTCAAAGTCTTGCTGAGTCATATGGGTTGAAGTCAGTGAAGAAATGGTGCTCAGCGAAGAAATCGTCAGCCTTGAATTTTTGCTTCTTTGTATGAGGATTTAGTGTCTTGGGCTAAAGATTTACAGTTGAAGGCTTCGCAACCTCTTGGAGCACAACTTCTGGAGCCACAGACTGAGGAATTTCAGCGGCAGTTTCAGTAGCAGCAGTCTGGGTCTCCATTTCTTCAGCTGCAGTTGCTGGAACTTCTTCAGGAATGGACAGAAGTGAGGTTTGACGTCCTTCAGAGACTATGTAAATCTCTTCAGTTTGCACAGGGGACTGAGGAATTTGATGCAGAGGGGTGGTTAATGGTGAATTGGAATGAAGTGTTTCCCAATAGTCATCATTCAGAACTGGTGTTGTAGAGCCAATGTCCACATCCGCATCTTCTTCTATTTCCTCAACGCCTGCTCTTCAGCTGCGAACTAAGGCATGGGCGATGATACCAGTGGGGTTGAAGGGATATCATCCACTTCAATTTCTTCATCCAACTGCTCTGAAGAAGCAGCAGAAGGATTCTCTTCATCTGTGTCATCTGGTATGACATATTCCTCACGAAAAGGGAAAATTTCCTTTGATGGCACAATAGTGATTGGAACAACATCAATGGGGTTAGTGAAGGAACTTGTCAAATTCTTCACTTTCTTAAGAGCTGAGGACTCTGTAGTCGTTGAAGCTTTCCATTTCTTCACAGATGCCTTCTCTGCAGCCTTGGTTTTCTTCACTTCTGATGCAGAATGAATGTTTATATTCTTCATCTGAGATGACTTTGCAGGAGGAGCAGATGAAGTGGGTTCATTTTCTTCAGGCACAACTGATGTAGTTGCCCTGGCTTGTTCAATTCCTTCAGGCGCAGCAGCAAATTCTTTAGCTGCCCTGGGTTGTTCTTCAGGCGCAGCATTGGAGGTTGCCCTGGCAGTTTCTTCACGAGCTGGAAATTCTTCAGCAGCCCTGGTACACTCAGTGTCATCAACAGACAGATTTTCATCAGCTATGCAAGCATTTTCTTCAGTAGGCTGAGCAGATGCTTCAGCCTCAGGACTTTCTTGTTGCGATGGAGCTACAATCTTAGGTTTGAGGTTATTGGCTAGCTTGACAAACATGACTTTGGCACCCAGCCAATCTACATAATAGGTGTCAAATTCATCAATGAGATCTTTGATGTCCTTTTGCAGAGTCACAAGTTCTTCAGGAGACATGTTCAAAACATTTTTCTTCAGAAATCGCTCCTTCTTGTATTGAGCTTTCTTGACCTACCTCCCCTTTTTAAATTTCCATTTTTCTTCATTGATGAAAGCAGTTAACATATGACTTTGACCAGGAGTGAGGTTTAAGTCAGGCAGAGGGGTGTTGGGATACTTGTTCCATAGATTAAGATAATCCTTTGGCTCTAGCGGTGCTTTCTTTCCTGCCTCTGATGATTTCATCAAGTTCTTCATCATCATCTCCATCATCATCAGAGCAACTTGAAAAGCAACTTGCTTCTTGTGAGGACTTGGCCTCAAGCCACATCCAGCACCGGCCTTTTTCTTCAGCAGAGTAGGACATGTTGAGGACTGTGGTGGAGCTAAGGAAGTTGTACATGCTCCTGAAGCAATTGAAAATCTGCAGTCCATTGGCACGAGGCAAGATGCACAGGTGTTGAGGACTTTGCAGCAACAGGTGAGGATTTCATGGCAACTGAGGGGAATTGGAGCTGCCCTTGAAGAGGTTGCCTGAGGAATTTGTTTTGACGACTTTGAAGGACTTGGCCGTGAGGGCATAGCTGTTGAGGAACTTGGCTTCACAGTTGGCTTCACAGCTGATTTCTTTGGCAAAACCTTCTTAGGCTTGCTAGCAGAGGCCACAACGGCAATAGTAGCAGAATCTTAGTTGAATTTATTCACTTCTTCTTTTGCAATTTTAGCCAATTTGGCTTCGTGCTTGGCCCATTCTTTGGGAAATTCCTCACCTCGTCTGATGTTTGAGGGATCAGCTACTTGGTCTGGAGCCAATGGAGGTCTTAGACATGGAGGGTTAACAGCAAATTTCTTCATGTACTTTGGAGTAACATAACGATATTCCCTCCATTCCTTAGCCCATCATCTTTCAATCCTCTGAATGTGTTGCGTTGATTCTTGTTTTCTTTGCCATGTGTAGCTTCATCAAGTGTGCAATACTCAGCATAAACATCATCAGGGATTTCAAAAGCAATGTTTGTTTCTGGTCTCTTTCCTCCCTTTTGAGGTCTTTTACCATTAGCCATTTTCTTCACTTGAGGATTTTGAACAATTGATGTTTCTGAGGAAGTATGCAATTTATCTTCAAGGAACATTGTAAATGAGTTAAGTTGATGAGAACCTAGTGATTCAGCAACAGATATTTTGTACCTGTGAACAGAGTATAGGTGCGAAGAATTTGGAGAGGTCATATGTGTTATCAGAAATTTTTCAAACGTATCAAGTTTGAGGAATTTGACAATGGGAGTCTTGAGGAATTTCACTAAGCTTTCTTGACTTAGGTTCCAGAGTTGTATAGATTTGGCAATCCACACAATTGAGGAATCTTGAGGAAAAACATAGCTTAGAGAAACAAATCAAGGACAGATGCAACTGGGTGTATAAGGATTGGAAAGTTGAAGAATAAACACCTTTTGAAGGTTTTGTGGAAATCATGAGAATCATAGTAGGGCAGTAAAATCAGATTTTACTTACCCTGGATGAAGAACACGACAAACTGGGAGTGGAAGTGGAGATGTTCGTCCGTTCAGATCTCCCACGCCCTAACTCGGTGGTGAGAGACAGCTATGGCGGTGGTGGAGTGAAGATTTTTGCGGCCGGCGCGAGTCCGACAGCGGTGAGGTCGAGGCAGTGAAGCTCTTCCTCACCAGCAACGATGAAGAGTAGCAGCAGCGCTAGGTCTGAGAGCTTGAGCAAGGGGAGTAGCAGTCGAGCAGAGTAAATGAAGTATGAGGCAGGGAAGGGGTATTTATAGCCACGGTGACAAAACTGCCCGTCCGAAGAAATTGGACAACGTGCCCCTGACCCTTGCCATCCTAGCGACATGTGCCACCCACATACAAAGAGGTGGAGACCATGTTAGATCGTGGGTAAGTAGTTTAATCTTGTCGTGGGATGCGGAATGGTTTGAGCGGCAAAAGCCGATAATTCAGATATGATAATTTAATGTTTCGTTCGCTAATTCTTCAGCTGACAAGGACAAAGTTAAGATTTTGAACGGGTGTCAAATAGAACGCACATGAAGAATTTGTGAACAGACTGGCTTGAGTTTATCATAGAGGGGGAACAGGTCCGATCACATTCATTTAGAAGAAAATCAACTTGAAGAATTATCAATAAGTGAATGTTGTTGAGGACATGAAAACTCAAATATATATAAGACAACACTATTCTAATCTCAGGATTAGAATAGTTATTTGGACCACGGTTGGCCATATATAAGCCCGATGGGGTGTTTCCGAAATAAAAAACCACCGAACCTGTATAGCATAAAAGGAAAAGAAAAAAAAACCAACCTCGCATCTTCAACCTCACAGCCCACCCACCCCGACCTGCACAATTCAACCAGGATGTCACCGCCGACAACCCACCCTGCGTGCCGCCGCCCCCGCCTCCTCCGATGTGAGGCCATCCTCTCCTTCTTCGGCGCACCTCCGCCCCTGCCTCCTTCGGTGTGAGGCCACCCCCTCCTCCTCTGGGCCTCCGCCGCCCCCGCCTCCTCCGGCGCGAGGCCACCTGCCCACAATCAGCCTCCTTTCTTCCCTAGGAATCTCCCACCACCGCTACCTGCACATCGCCACCTATTAAGGCACCATTGATGCATGTGGATCTGAGCGTCAGCCGCTGGATTCGGCGGTTGCTCATGGCGGTGCTGCTCTAGCGAGCCTCCGTCTCCAAGTGCGAAGTGGCCGGCGTCCTTCCTCTCATTCCTCCTCCATCCCCCGAGCACGGTGCATCCATGACAGCCTAATCCCTCCCGTCCCCTTCTTCATGGAAGTAGGCATCTATGAAGTCCGGCCTGGCCAGCCGCGTCAGTTCGATCCCGCCATGCCCTGCGCCCCTCCCCTGCATCCACCCCACCAGAGCTCCGCCTACCTCCGAGGTGCCACCATGACCCAGCTGCCCCAATCCCACCGGGCGGCGCCACCAGCGACCCCTACCCCAACCACAGGTCGAGATCCATACGCTGGCGCTCCACCAAGGCCTATTCGCCAGCCTCAGGTGCCCTCTTTGCAGGCTTCCACTAGTGCCCCCGAACTGGTAGACACTCGGGCGTGACCGGCAACTGTGCGGCACAAGCCATTGTGTTGCTCTTTTCTCTCTCCCTGTTTGGATGCGTAAACTGTAGGTTGGTTTCCTGTTGCTGTTTCTGCGCCTCCTCCCGTGTGCGTGAGCTACTAACTAGCCTGCTACTGCTCTATCCCCTTGTACTCATTACTGAATGGAAACCAGTAGCAGCCCGTGCAAGGTGCATGCCAGTGTGTTGTTGAGATTAGTTAAGGCGGCATGCCTTTCTGAGATTTCATATTAGAGAAGCAAAGTAAATGCAACTCACATAACTAAGAGAAGTGATATGATTGCTCACAAGATGTCTCCATTTAGTCCTCAAAAGTGGAAGAAATGTCTTGCTATTTCGATCTCCTTCTGTTTCTAAATTACTGAGTTTTTGTTCTGCATTCTTCAGTTCTTGGTGCAATGAACTGAACCTACAGGGAGCTTACGGTTGTGGTAGTTCCTAGCACAAAAAGGTGCTTGTGTTGAGGCCTATGAAAGAATAATGTACGTGTGGTGAAAACAGACGGCTGAAATAAATATTAATATTTCATTGAAACTTAAGTGGGCGCAAGCACAGTGGCACTTCTGTATTTCTTTTTAGCGTTTTTCTTTTAGGCCATGCATTTTTCTTTTGTTGTTACCACTGCAGTGCTTCCTTAAATGATGCTATACGCCATGTTCTACTATGGCTATATATTATGATTTTGGGCAGGATAACAAGATGGCACCGCCCACGCTCTTGCGACGCGCCGTCCCGGCGCTCGCAGCCACCCAAAGCGCCGCCGATGTGAGCCCTCCGGCTGCACCGCGCTCTCCCCCAACGCCGTCCTTCCCGCCTGGATTCGTTCAGGCCAAGTACGGGCAGGACGGGCTGGTGCTTGCCCTCTTCCCGCAGCTGGCGCAGAGGAGGCCAGATCTGGCTCCGCCGCTTCTTGGCCCTGCTGCGTCCGTCTCCTCCGCCGTCCCGGATTCACAGCTGGTTGCGGATCCTGCTGCGCTGGATTTAGGGAAGCGTAGAGTCAGGTTCGCCTTCAATGCGACCCTGCTGGAGGCCACTCCGCCCGAGCCCATTCTTGGCGCTCACCGGCCCTGCATCAAATCAGCGGCAAATCGCTCCTTCAATGGGCTTCCCGGATCGAGCCCTGCGCTGCATGCGCCGGCCGCGGCCTCCGCGCCAAGCATTGAAGAGGCGGGCTGCAGTGATGAGGGCTGGCAGCTGGTGCGTCCGCCGTTCTGGTGGAGGAGAAGCCCTGCGTCCAAACACCAGCATTCAAGAAGAAGGCCAACTGCTCCCTTTTACTCCCCAGGCGCTGGCTTCGTCAAGTTGAAACACAGAGTATGCCATCGATGCTTAGACAAAGGGCATTGTAAGGCCAGTTGCCGCAACTTGCTCAGGTGCCTCCGCTGTCGGCGGTGTGGGCACCGGGCGCGCTCCTGCTTCAGTCCTTGCTCTGTCTCCACATCAAGCTCCTCCAGCTACAGCTCTGCGTCAAGCTCGCCTGTGACCAGCCCAAGCTCCTCCGGCTACAGCCCTGCACCAACCTCCCCAAGCTACTCTGCATCAAGCTCCAGCTACACTTCCACAAGCCAAGACAGGATGCCGTGCATCGGAGACCCTTCTCTTCGCCCGGAGGAGCACCACGCCGTGGTCATCTCCACCCCGGACATGGACGCGCAAGCCGCTGGCCTGGCCAGCCTTGCGGCATTCGTCTGGCTAGGCGGCAACTGTCCGCGGGTCAGCGCTGAGGAGATGAGGAGTGCCATCGCAGCTCACTTCCACATCGACCGCAACTGCTTCAGAGTGGTGCCGCATTACCCAGAAGACTTCCTGGTCAGGTTCGACTACCCCCATCACCGGGACCTGGTCACCGCGCTCCCAGGGAGGTTCTCCAGTGACGGCCTCGACATCCATGCGGCCAAGTGGAGGCTCAATGCCCATGCCGACGTCGTTGACGCTTTCCATCACGTCCACCTCTGCGTCGAGAATGTCCCCCTCAACTCCTGGAATGACGTCGTCGCTCAGCAGGTCTTCGGCCCCAACACCTTCCTCCACTACTTCGACATCGCCACTGTCCAGCGAGAGGACGCCTCTGCGCTCAGTCTTTGGGCGTGGTCGGCCAACCCTTCGGCCATCCCCAAGGTGGTCCATCTCACCGTGGGCGCGAGCCAGCCTGGTGGAGTCCTCGTCGGCCCGTCGGGGGCTACTGGGCGTCAAGGCCTTCGCCGCCGCGTCCTGGTGCACCTTGACAGGCACGAGGACTTCACCCCCGACGCCAACGACAATGTCCCCCGGCAGCCACACTACTCCAACAAGTTCGACTGGCGATATGGTAGGGTCGACGGAGAGAAGAGCTCTCATGACCGCCATGGGCCAGATCGCCGCCGTCGTGATGATAGAGACCGGCATGATGACGACGACGAACGCCGTGGGCGCCGTGACGGCCAGGAGGGCAGGAGAGCCTCTTGGCGCGAGCGCTTCTTCCGAAGCCGCTCCAGGGCTCCTGACAGGCGCCATGACGACGATCGCAACGACTTTAGGCGCAATGACCGGCGCGACTCGCGTCGTGACGACCGTGGCGACAGCAGAAGGCGTGGAGCGGTGCTCGAGCTGCCTGACGCTCGTCGCATTGATGCTACAAGGGTGCAGCGCCTGCCTGATGGCTCTGTCATCCTGGCCTCTGGGAGGCGTTCTCGTCACTGCTCGGCTGACAGCGCTCCTGGAGGCAGCCAACTGGGCCATCGCTTTGGCAGCCGTGGCCGCTCACTTCCTCCTTCGCCGCGCACCACTTCCTCGGACGTCATTGAGATCAACACTACCTCATCCTTTTCGTCCTGGCTGCGCAAGGCGACGTCCTGCTTTGGGGCACAAGTGCAGCCCTCTTCGACTCTTCAAGATGATGCAGAAACAAGTCAGCCTGAGGAACGCACACACCCTGAAGAGCAGATTCCAGCAACGCCTATTCACATGCCTCGTCTTGTGTAGATAGCCTCCTCTCAGTCTGCTGCTGATCTGGGAGGAGGGGCTACTGACGAGCCACCCTTGTGCTCCCCTGGCACGCCTCTGTTTGTGCCGGTGCAGCTGGCTATCCTGCCTGATCCGGGCTCTGCACCACCCAGACCGCCAAGCAGGAGGAGGAAGACCCTGGCTGGGGTCATTGGTTTTGACCTGAGCCGACAGAGCCCACGCATCCGGGACAAGAACAGGGCAATGCCTATTGCCCAGCTGGCAGAAAAGCTCCTCTGTCAGAGGATGGGCATAGTTGCGAAGGGGAGGAGATCACAGAGGAGGCTATTGGTCGTTTTGTGGCAATGTTCAAGGGTCAGCTGCCTGACTTGGCTGTTGCAGGGCTTCGAGCTTTGTTCAAGATGGACTGTGACCTTGCAACGGCGGTGGAAGATGCTCTGTTGCTGCATGGAGGCGAGGGCACGGCGGAGACGACACCTGCGGCTGGCGAGGGTGGGCTGGAGTAGACTGGAGCTCCATGTTATGATTAGTTGATGTAGCTAGTTTCCTATGTTAGTGAAAATCATCTATATCCTAGGCCTGTTTGTAGCTGTTGTTGCTAGCTACCACCCCAATGTGCCCTGGCAAGGCTGTTTATGTAATGTGCTGAATGATGCTATGCACCTCCTGATGTTATCTAGTTTGCTCAATGACTAGTCTAAATTTAAGTGTGCTTAATTGGAATGTACGTGGCCTGAACTGCCCCAATAGAAGAACCACTGTGAATGCCACCATTGCAGCTTCAACATGTCACTTGGCTTGCCTCCAGGAATCAAAGCTTGAAGATGTGGATGCTTACACTACTGCTTTTCTTGGCGGATATAGACTGAAAGGTTTTGCTCAGCGTCCTGCTGTTGGAACACGGGGTGGAATCCTACTTCTCTGGAATGAAGATCATGTCCGCGTTGAAAGTGTCCAGTATGGCGACTACACCCTCTCGGCCACTGTCACTATCATCAGCTCCAATGTTTCTTTCAAGCTAACCTCCGTCTACGGCCCAACTAGAAACAACCTAAAAGAGACATTCTTCCAGGAAATGAAGGACTAAAAGCCAGCAAATAGTGTGAGGTGGCTCGTCACCGGCGATTTTAACCAAATCTATAGGGCTAGAGATAAGAATCGTCCAAATGCTAACCGTGGCCAAATTGTACGATTCCGCAACACCCTCAACTTCTGCGAGCTCAAGGAAATCCACATCCAGAATAGAAAATACACCTGGAGTAATGAGCAAAGCAACCCGACAATGTCCAAACTAGATGGGTTTTTTTGTAATGAGGAATGGGATATCACTTTCGATAAACACATCCTTCACGCCCTGTCATCCTCACTTTTGGATCACTGCCCTCTACTCCTCGCCAATGAAGATGGGCCTCAGCGGCCGCGGACTTTCAGATTTGAAAATTTTTGGACCAACATGCCAGGCTTTCAGCAGGTCGTCCAGGAGGCGTGGAATGAGACGTCCGCACACAATGAGCCATACCAAAGACTGTTTCACAAGCTAAAAAAGACGAGTCAGAAGCTTCGCTCCTGGAGCAAAAGCCTTTTCTCTAATGCCAAAGTCCAGCTACATATGGCTCTGGAGGTCATCCTAAGACTTGATGAGGCACGGGACCTTTGAGCTCTTAGTCCAGCGGAGTTGGATCTTCGGAAGCGACTCAAGAAAAATGATAGAGGCAAAGGTGTCCCGATGTTTCGATGAGATGGTGGCTATCGTTTTCTGTGGGAGTCGACCTTGACGATCCGACTACGAACGTGCGAGACGTCGCGCCTTAGCAATCGCTAAACCAACTTCCGAGGGGTTATTGACCACGCCGGAGCACGATCAACCTGACCACGAGGGCCTGTTTCCTGCGAGCAAACGAAGAACAAGCAAGAAACTGAGATTGCAATCTGGATATTGCGAATATAAGATGAAAGCTTTATTGATCAAGGTGGGGTTCTGTGACGTCTTGGTCTGGTCGTTGGACACAAACGAAGTACGCGAAGTTGCAGCTATGGCGAACTTTTAATCTAAACAAAACCCAAAGTCTAAACGACGCCCTAAGGGCTGTATATATGGAGGAAGAGAGGGGAATTTCGTGGCCCTTGAGGGTGGGGTCCGAAACCAACCCTAACTCTTGTTTCCCCACACATACGGACTCTAAAAATAGCCTATACTTAAGTATTTCGAAATTACATGGGCCTGGCCCATTAATAAGGTGACGCAGCACCTAGAATAGCTTATGGACGAATATTATGAAGTGGCATCTTGTATATTTCGTCCATGGCTTCATGCACTCCTTATGGCGGCTTCAAAGTCCTGAAATCATCACTTGTAACTCCGTTCTTGATCCCCTTGCGCATGCCATCAACTTCATGCGTGTTCTTGCTCCAATGTTCATCCTTCTCCAAGCTAGGCCCTTCATTTGAAAGCAAAACAAATGTATCCAATTTAGGCAGCATCATAATCTCATGAACATTAGAATCATTACCAAGAAACGAAATTACCTGGTAATTTAATTGGCGTGCGCGAGCTCTAGTAATTGGTCCAGTATATGTAACAGTAGGGGCTGTGGGTGTAACAATGGTATTGATGTCCTCATCATCCTCCCCTTCTTGAAATGAAGTCGTCCTCGACGGAAGCTCACCTTCCTCACCCAAATAAGGCTTCAAATCTGCAATATTAAAAGTGGGACTAACCCCAAAATCTGCAGGTAGCTCAAGTTTATATGCATTATCATTTATTTTCTCTAAAACCTTAAAAGGACCATCAGCACGTGGCATTAGCTTTGATTTGCGCAGATTAGGAAATCTATCTTTACGCAAATGTAACCAAACAAGATCTCCAGGTGCAAACACAACATGTTTTCTACCCTTATCTCCAGCAAGTTTATATTTAGCATTCATACGCTCAATGTTTTCCTTAGTTAACTCATGCATTTTTAAAATCAATTCAGAACGTTCTTTAGCATCAAAATTAACCTTCTCCGAAGATGGAAGAGGCAACAAATCAATAGGTGCACGAGGTAGGAAACCATACACAATTTAAAAAGGGCACATCTTAGTAGTAGAATGCAATGAACGATTATAAGCAAATTCAATATGAGGCAAGCATTCTTCCCACATTTTCTTGTTATTCTTCAAAACAGCCCTAAGCATAGTAGACAATGTTCTATTGACTACTTCAGTTTGTCCATCAGTTTGGGGGTGACAAGTAGTACTAAAAAGCAGCTTAGTCCCCAACTTAGCCCATAAACATCTCCAAAAGTGGCTAAGAAATTTAGTATCACGATCTGAAACAATAGTATTTGGCACACCATGTAAGCGAATAATTTCACGAAAGAACAAATTAGCAACACTAACAGCATCATCGCTTTTATGACATGGTATAAAGTGTGCCATTTTCGAGAACCTATCCACGACAACAAATATGCTATCCCTCCCCTTCTTTGTTCTAGGTAAACCTAAAACAAAGTCCATAGATATATCCTCCCAAGGAACACTAGGTACAGGCAA